>NC_135972.1:22008830-22067345 GCF_053455715.1 Rhinoraja longicauda | reverse complement strand
TGCTCTCTTCCAGAAGACCATGGACATTGTCTTCTTTGGTGAACGGTGCTTCCTTCCACCCCTCCGGTACAGTCAACAGCTCACTTTCTTCCACTGTAGAAGAATCCTCAACATTAACGTCTGGGAGAGAGAGGGGTCAGGAGAGAGGGGGGGGGGGGAGAGAGAGGGGGGGGGAAGGAGAGGGGAGGAGGGGGGGGAAGGAGAGAGAGGGGGAAGGAGGAGAGGGGGGAAGGAGAGAGAGGGGGAAGGAGAGAGAGGGGGGAAGAGAAGAGAGAGGGGGAAGGAGAGAGGGGGAAGGAGAGAGAGGGGGGAAGGAGAGAGAGGGGAGAAGGAGAGAGAGGGGGAGGAGAGAGAGGGGGAGGAGAGAGAGGGGGAAGGAGAGAGAGAGAGAGGGGGGAAGGAGAGAGAGAGAGGGGGGGAAGGAGAGAGAGAGAGAGAGGGGGAAGGAGAGAGAGAGGGGGGAAGGAGAGAGAGAGGGGGGAAGGGGAGAGAGGGGGGAAGGGGAGAGAGGGGGGAAGGGGAGAGAGGGGGGAAAGGGGAGAGAGGGGGGAAGGGGAGAGAGGGGGAAGGGAGAGAGGGGGAAGGGGAGAGAGGGGTAAGGGGGAGAGAGGGGTAAGGGGAGAGAGGGGGAAGGGGAGAGAGGGGGAAGGAGAGAGAGGGGGGAAGGAGAGAGAGGGGGGAAGGAGAGAGAGGGGGGAATGAGAGAGAGGGGGAAGGGAGAGAGAGGGGGGAAGGGAGAGAGAGGAGGGGGAAGGAGAGAGAGAGGGGGAAGGAGAGAGAGAGGGGGGGAAGGAGAGAGAGAGGGGGGGAAGGAGAGAGAGAGGGGGAAGGAGAGAGAGGGGGGGAAGGAGAGAGAGGGGGGGAAGGAGAGAGAGAGAGAGAGGGGGGAAGGAGAGAGAGGGGGAAGGAGAAAGAGGGGGAAGGAGAGAGAGAGGGGGAAGGAGAGAGGGGGGAAGGGGAGAGAGGGGGAAGGAGAGAGAGAGGGGGAAGGAGAGAGAGAGGGGGGGAAGGAGAGAGAGAGGGGGGAAGGAGAGAGAGAGAGGGGGGGAAGGAGAGAGAGAGGGGGGGAAGGAGAGAGAGGGGGAAGGAGAGAGAGGGGGAAGGAGAGAGAGAGGGGGAAGGAGAGAGAGAGGGGGGAAGGAGAGAGAGAGGGGGGGAAGGAGAGAGAGAGGGGGGGAAGGAGAGAGAGAGAGGGGGGGAAGAGAGAGAGGGGGAAGGAGAGAGAGGGGGAAGGAGAGAGAGGGGGGGAAGGAGAGAGAGAGGGGGGGAAGGAGAGAGAGAGGGGGGGAAGGGGAGAGAGAGAGGGGGAAGGAGAGAGAGAGGGGGAAGGAGAGAGAGAGGGGGGGAAGGAGAGAGAGAGGGGGGGAAGGAGAGAGAGAGGGGGGAAGGAGAGAGGGGGAAGGAGAGAGAGGGGGGGGAAGGAGAGAGAGAGGGGGAAGGAGAGAGAGAGGGGGAAGGAGAGAGAGGTGGGGGGAAGGAGAGAGAGGGGGGGAAGGAGAGAGAGGGGGAAGGAGAGAGAGAGAGGGGGTAGGAGAGAGAGAGAGGGGGGGAAGGAGAGAGAGAGGGGGGGGAAGGAGAGAGAGGGGGAAGGAGAGAGAGAGGGGGGAAGGAGAGAGAGAGGGGGGAAGGAGAGAGGGGGGAAGGACGAGAGAGGGGGGGAAGGAGAGAGAGGGGGAAGGCAGAGCGAGAGGGGGAAGGAGAGAGAGAGGGGGGGAAGGAGGAAGAGAGGGGGAAGGAAGAGAGAGAGGGGGAAGGAGAGAGAGGGGGGAAGGAGAGAGAGAGGGGGGGAGGGAGAGACGAGAGGGGGGGAAGGAGAGAGAGAGGGGGGGAAGGAGGAGAGAAGGGGGTGAGGGGAGGTCAGCCACAGCTCCGTGGATCCCCTCAACCCCCCTGCCGCCGACAGTGGGCAGATCCCCGGCCCCCGCAGCCGCGTGCGGCCTTACCCTCGTCTTTGGTCCGCTTTTTCCCGCCTGTGGTTGCCGCCATGCCGGTGCAGCGCTCAACACCGTCCGTCCGTCCGTCCCCCTCCCAAAGCCACTTCCGCCGGTGCAGCGGCGAAAAGCCTCCCCTGCACTCATCACCTGCACCAACCTCCCACCCCCCACCCACATCGTCAACTACCCACCCACTCATCACCGCACCCACCCCCACCCCCTCACACGCACCCACCCCCACCCCACCTCATCACCGCAACCACCCACCACTCCCCATCATACACCCGCACCCTACCCCCTGCAGTCACCCCGCAACCACCCCCCACCCCCCACCCTCATCACCCGCCACCCACACCCTCATCACCCACCCCCACCCCCTCATCACCCGCACACCCCACCCCCTCATCAACCACCACCCACCCCCTCATCACCCGCACCCACCCCCACCCCCCCTCATCACCCACCCACCCCACCCCCTCATCACCCACCCCCACCCGATCACCCGCAACCCACCCCTCATCACCCGCACCACCCCCTCATCACCCGCACCCACCACCCCTCATCACACCGCACCCCACCCCCACCCCCTCATCACCCACCCCCACCCCCTCATCACCCGCACCCACCCCCACCCCCTCATCACCCGCACCCCACCCCCCTCATCACCCGCACCCACCCCCACCCCCTCATCACCCCGCACCCACCCCCACCCCCTCATCACCCGCACCCACCCCACCCCCTCATCACCCGCACCCACCCCCACCCCCTCATCACCCGCACCCCACCCCCACCCCCTCATCACCCCCGCACCCACCCCCACCCCCTCATCACCCGCACCCCACCCCCCACCCCCTCATCACCCGCACCCACCCCCACCCCCTCATCACCCGCACCCACCCCCACCCCCTCATCACCCGCACCCACCCCCTCATCACCCGCACCCACCCCCACCCCCTCATCACCCGCCACCCACCCCCACCCCCCTCATCACCCCGCACCCACCCCCACCCCCACCCCCCACCCTCATCACCCGCACCCACCCCCCACCCCCTCATCACCCGCACCCACCCCCCCACCCTCATCACCCGCACCCACCCCCTCATCACCCGCACCCACCCCCCACCCTCATCACCCGCACCCACCCCCACCCCCTCATCACCCGCACCCACCCCCCACCCTCATCACCCGCACCCCACCCCCTCATCACCCGCAACCCACCCCCCCACCCTCATCACCCGCACCCACCCCCACCCCCCTCATCACCCACCCCACCCCCTCATCACCCGCACCCACCCCCCACCCCCCTCATCACCCCCGCACCCCACCCCCTCATCACCCGCACCCACCCCCCACCCTCATCACCCGCACCCACCCCCACCCTCATCACCCGCCACCCACCCCCTCATCACCCGCACCCACCCCCTCATCACCCGCACCCACCCCCTCATCACCCGCACCCACCCCCTCATCACCCGCACCCACCCCCACCCTCATCACCCGCACCCACCCCCACCCTCATCACCCGCACCCACCCCCCCACCCTCATCACCCGCACCCACCCCCCACCCTCATCACCCGCACCCACCCCCCACCCTCATCACCCCGCACCCACCCCCTCATCACCCGGCACCCACCCCCTCATCACCGGCACCCAACCCCCTCATCACCGCACCCACCCCATCATCACCCGCCACACCACCCCCTCATCACCCGCACCCACCCCCTCATCACCCGCACCACCCCCTCATCACCCGCACCCACCCCCTCATCACCCGCACCCACCCCCTCATCACCCGCACCCACCCCCACCCCCTCATCACCCGCACCCACCCCCACCCCCTCATCACCCGCCCCCACCCCCTCATCACCCGCACCCACCCCCTCATCACCCGCACCCGCACCCACCCCCCACCCTCATCACCCCGCACCCACCCCCCACCCTCATCACCCGCACCCACCCCCTCATCACCCGCACCCACCCACTCATCACCCGCACCCACACCCTCATCACCCGCACCCACACCCTCATCACCCGCACCCACCCCCCACCCTCATCACCCGCACCCACCCCTCATCACCCGCACCACCCCCACCCCCTCATCACCCGCACCCACCCCTCATCACCCGCACCCACCCCCTCATCACCCGCACCCACCCCTCATCACCCGCACCCACCCCCTCATCACCCGCACCCACCCCCTCATCACCCGCACCCACCCCCTAATCACCCACACCCACCCCCTCATCACCCACACCCACATCACCCTCACACACCTACACCCACCCCCTCATCACCCGCACCCACCCCCTCATCACCCGCACCCACCCCCTCATCACCCGCACCCACCCCCTCATCACCCACACCCACACATCACACCCTCACACACCTACACCCACCCCCTCATCACCCACACCCAACCCCCTCATCACCCACACCAACCCCCCACCCCCTCATCACCCGCACCCACCCCCCACCCCCTCATCACCCACACCCACATCACCCTCACACACCTACACCCACCCCCTCATCACCCTCACACACACACCTACACACCACCCACTCATCACCCACACCTACACCCACACGCAAAAGAATGTCACTGTGTTGTGCATACATGATTATAAAGAACCATTGAGCCTGATTTAGTTTAGTTTATTATTGTCACGTGTACAAAGATACATTGATGCACTTTTTTTGTAGCGTGACATCCAGTCAGCAGAAAGACTATACATGATTACAATCTATTCATCACAGTTTACAGAAACAGGATAAGGGGAATAATGTTTAGTGCAGATACACTCAGTAAAGTCGATTAAAAATAGTCCGAGAGTCCCCAGTAGGGTAGATGGGAGGTTCAGGACCACTCTCTAGGCGGTGATAGAATGGTTCAGTTGTCCGGTGGCGTTATCTTCTTGAATGGCAGCATAAGATAATAGCTCCTCCAAAAATACTTAACTAGCCCGGTTAGTTTGCCAAATATAACATTAATTGAGAATAAATGACTTAATGAAAGGGGCAAGAATGGGAAGACGAGATGTAAACAAGAAAAGTGCCGCTGAACAATTCGGGAGCAATGAAAACACAGACGACTCACCTACAAAGGCACAAGAATGCAGAGCTAGTAACAACCCGCACCAGTAAGACGTAGAGCTAAGTTTAGCCACTGTTTTGGAGGGAGATTCCATACACTGGAATTTAGAAGGATGAGAGGGGATCTTATCGAAACGTATAAGATTATTAAGGGGTTTGGACATGTTAGAGGCAGGAAACACGTTCCCAATGTAGGGGGAGTCCAGAACCAGGGGCCACAGTTTAAGAATAAGGGGTAGGCCATTTAGAACAGAGATGAGGAAAAACTTTTTTAGTCAGAGAGTTGTGAATCTGTGGAATTCTCTGCCTCAGAGGGCAGTGGAGGCCAATTCTCTGAATACATTCAAGAGAGAGCTAGATAGAGCTCTTAAGGATAGCGGAGGTCAGGGGGTATGGGGATGAAGGCAGGAACGGGGTACTAATTGAGAATGATCAGCCATGATCACGTTGAATGGCGGTGCTGGCTCGAAGGGCCGAATGGCCGACTCCTGCACCTATTGTCTATTGAGATATGGGACTTTCGCAAAGACACAAAGAAACCGTTAATTGATATTAAAGACGAACTTACCAACGTTAATCAAAAAATAGCGGTGGCGGAGACACGGCTCAAAAGGGTGGAAGACCGTGTGTTAAACGTGGAGCAGGTACTAGTTAAGATAAAATCGATAAACTAGCAAGAAAACAAGCTACATGCCCAAGAAGGGCGATCCAGACGGGAGAATATGCGGATATATAATGTTCCCGAAGGAGCTGAGGGGTCGTCTATGGTGGACTTTGTGCATAGGCTACTGCGGGACACACTCGAACTTCCACCCACCATGGAGTTTCACATTGAGAGAGCGCACCGATCGTTCGGCCCGAAACCCCCTGGAGACCCAGGAGATAAACCACAAGATTTCTCCGCTACAAAATGAAAGAGGAGATTTTGTGCAAGGTTTGGGGAAAGAACGAGTGTTTTTAAACGGGAGACTAATATACTTCGATCAGGACTATGCCCCAGCAGTGCAACAGAAGCGAAAATAATATTCTAAGCGAAACATGTGTTAAAGCAGTATAAAGATCTGCTTCCAGACTCCGTTCCCTGCCAAGTTACGAGTATTTTACAATGAGGAGACACGGCTGTACCAGACGGTGGATGAGGCGACCACCGACATGAGGAACAGAGAGGACTGCCCATCAGAGTAACCACAATGAAAGAGAGCCTGGTTGAGCCAACTGTCCCGCCCTGCGTGGGAGATGATGGAAGATTAAGACCACATGGGACGTTCGAGGAGCGGGAGAAGGACATCGTGGAGAGACTACGGGTCTTCAGAAGACAGCCTCCATCTTCAGAACAGCTTTAAGTTATATAAATAACTTAAAAAATGTAGGAGAGAGAAACTAATAATAATAATAATAATAATGCATTACATTTATAATCGCGCTTTTCTAACACTCAAAGACGCTTTACAAGGTTTACTAAAACATAAAAGAAAATAAATAGATAAATGAGTAAACGAAGAGAAAAGGAAAAAGAAGGTGAGGTGACGGTCAGTGGTTGAAGGCAGTGCTGAACAGATGAGACTTCAGTGATGTTTTGAATGTGGTGAGTGAGGAGGAGTCTCTGATGGTTTGAGGTAGTGAGTTCCAGAGGGTGGGAGCAGCGATGGAGAAAGCCCTGTCCCCCCAGGATCTGAGTTTGGTCGGATGGGGGGGGGGGGGGGGGGGGGGGGGGGGGACAGGAGGTTTGCAGCAGCAGAGCGGAGGGTGTGGGTGGAAGTGTGTCTGTGGAGGAGGTCAGTCCGTAGGATGGGGCCAGGTTATGGAGGGCTTTGTATGTCATGAGGAGGAAACTGAACTAAAAAGTCGACAGTGCTTTATTTCATCAGTTACGTTCAACTGTTTTCCCTTATTTAAATGAAGAAAAAATGACAGAGGAGGAATGCACAGGGAAGTGTGTTCTGCCTTATGGACGGAGTTTTTTTTTCTTTTTGGATGCTGCAGTGGGGCCCTTCAGCTCACAGATGAGAGAGGCTAGGCTATCCCCCACAACTAGGCTCTTCCACAAGCCTAGCTCAGGGTCACCCACAGGAGACCCCCTACCTTGGAATCACGTCTTTGTTTTTTCATTTTTTTTTGTTCTTGTCTGTTCAGGGAGCAGATTTGTTATGTCTTATCTCACAATGTTATTGTTATGTCTTATTTTACCTACCTTGGAATCACACCTTAGGTTTTTTCGTACGTTTTTTTGCTCTTGTCTGTTTAGGGAGTAGATCTGTTATGTTCTTATTTCACCATGTTACTGATATACAGAAAATCAAATACAAATGGCTAGTGGCAAGGTAAAATTCATCTCTTTTAATGTGAATGGACTGTTAAACCCAATCAAACGCAGTAAAATTCTAACCAAAATGAGGAAAGAACAAGCCCATATAGTATAGACAATAGACAATAGGTGCAGGAGTAGGCCATTCGGCCCTTCGTGCCAGCACCGCCATTCAATGTGATCATGGCTGATCATTCTCAATCAGTACCCCGTTCCTGCTTTCTCCCCCATACCCCCTGACTCCGCTATCCTTAAGAACTCTATCTAGCTCTCTCTTGAATGTATTCAGAGAATTGGCCTCCACTGCCCTCTGAGGCAGAGAATTCCACAGATTCACAACTCTGACTGAAAAAGTTTTTCCTCATCTCTGTTCTAAATGGCCTACCCCTTATTCTTAAACTGTGGCCCCTGGTTCTGGATGCCCCCAACATTGGGAACATGTTTCCTGCCTCTAATGTGTCCAACCTCTTAATAATCTTATACATTTCGATAAGATCCCCTCTCATCCTTCTAAATTCCAGTGTATACAAGCCTAGTCGCTCCAGTCTTTCAACATATGACAGTCCCGCCATTCCGGGAATTAACCTAGTAAACCTACGCTGCACGCCCTCAATAGCAAGAATAGCTTACTTACAGGAGCCCATCTAAATGACAAAGAACTCGAAAAACTTTTAAAAATGTGTTTCACTAACCTCTTTTTCTCCTCATATATATCGGGACGTAGGCAAGGAGTCGCTACTCTCATCTCAAGCAAGTTAAATGTTGAGAAAGTATTTGAAATGAGTGATAAAGAGGGTAGATATATTTAGTAAGGGGGAATATAGATGGGAATGAAGTTACGTTGCTGAATGGATATGCACCCACTGGAAGTGATTTTAATTTCTTCCAGAGAATTATTAATATCATGATCATGGAAACAGAAGGCCTTCTTATTTGTGGGGGAGACCTAAATATACATTTACAACCAGAACTGGACTCGTACAGTAGAAAAACTCATGATATAAAGTCTCTACATAAGAAAGTCAAAATTCTTCTTAAAGAGGTCGGTTTAATTGATATATGGCGGAACCTTTTCCCTAATAGAAGGAATTATACCCATTACTCGGCCCCACATTCTTTATACACAAGAATAGACTATTTTATAACATTTGGAAAGGATAAAGATAAAATACACCCCTGTGGAATTGGAACAATAGACTTAAGTGACCATGCACCTATTTGATTGTCTGTTGATTTACACCTACGTCCAAAAAATGCCACATGGAAACTGAACTCGAGCCTACTCAATGATCTTAACTTTAAAGAACAAATTAAAAAGGAGATAAGTCTTTATTTAGAACTCAATGATAATGGAAAGGTCTCTCCCCCTATTTTGTGGGATGCTTTGAAGGCTGTTCTAAGAGGGAAAAGTATAACAATATCTTCATATAAGAAAAAAATAAGGAATAAAACATTTGAGGATTTGCAAACTAAGTTGAAGGAACTAGAGAGGAAACACAAATTGACGCTGGCGTGGAAATATATTGGAGGAAATTAGGAATACTAGGAATGAAATCAATAATCTGGCTGCACAAGAAATTTTTAAAAAGTTAATGTTCCTTAAACAGAAGCACTATGAAAGTGGTTCTAAATATATGAAAGTACTGGCGTGGAAATTGAAAAAAAAGATGGCTGAAAATACAGTTTACAGAATCAGAGACCCAAGAACAAAAATATTGAAAAGTAAATTAAATAAAATTCAGGAAGCCTTTGAAGTATTCTACAGAATTCTGTATTCTGAAGCCAAACTCAAGCAGACACCTTTCTGAATTCCTTAGATTTGCCCACCTTAAATGAAGAACAAAACAAGATAATGACTGGAGACATAACAGAGGTTGAATTAAAAACTGCAATTAGTAGGCTCAAGCTGAGCAAGTCACCAGGATCTGATGGTTATATGGCAGAATGGTACAAGGAATTTAAAGACGAGTTAACACCTATTATACTTCGTACATTAAACTGGGTTTTAAAAAAGGCACAAATTCCACCCAGCTGGAGGGAGGGAATTGTCTCTGCTATACCAAAAGAAGGTAAAGATAAAACAGTGTGGGTCATTTAGACCGATATCTGTTCTTAATGTAGATTATAAATTATTTACCTCTATCATGGCCAAATGGTTGGAACAGTTCTTGCCTAAATCAATACACAATGATCAGACAGGTTTTGTTCGGCAATGTCAAACACAGGACAATATTCGACGGACACTACATATTGTGGACTACATTCAAAAAAATAAAATTGAAGCAATAGTGATAAGTGTGGACGCTGAAAAGGCATTCGATTCTGTGAACTGGAATTTTCTCTATTGAGTTCTACATAGATTTGGCCTGCATGACACTATTATCAAAACCATACAGGCACTATATAATAAGCCCACTGCTAGAATTAAAGTTAACGGATATTTATCAAAGAGTTTTTCCCTAAAAAGGGGTTCAAGACAGGGGTGTGCGTGGTCACCATTACTCTTTGCATTATATCTGGAACCACTAGCTCAATATATAAGACAAAATAAAGAAATAAAAGGTATTACTTTTCAAGGGACTGAACATAAATTGGCCTGTTAAGCGGATGACATTTTGATTTATTTGGGGCAACCAACAAACTCTCTGCCTAAATTGATGCAATCACTCGAACAACATGGTCAACTATCAGTATACAAGATTAATATAGGTAAAACACAACTGCTTACATACAATTACAACCCATCGGGAGAAGTCAGAAGTAGGTACCCTCTGGCATGGCAAGCAGAAAATCTCAAATATTTGGGCATCATTATACCAAGGGATCTTACAGAACTATTACAATGCAACTATTCACCTATACACCAAAAAATTAAGGAGGATATAGCTAGAAGGAACCTAATTCCTTTCTTAAGTCTCAGCTCGAGAATTGAATCTATTAAAACAAACATATTGCCAAGACTGTTATATTTATTTCAGACCCTACCAATAGAGATTAACCAAAAACAATTTAAAGAATGGAACAAAATATTGTCAAGATATATATGGCAAGGTAAAAGGCCTAGGATTCGTCTCAAAACCTGCTGAGGTGACCCGTTGTCTTGTCAAATACATTTCATCGTACCGTTGACCCTGTGCCAACGTACATATGACAAATAAAATGTATTATTATTATTATTACAGTTAACAAAAGAAAAGGGGGGATGGGGTCTACCCCCTTTCAAAGACTATTATCAGGCAGCACAGTTAAGACCTATGATATGCTGGTGCAACCCATCATATGATGCTCAATGGAAAAATATTGAAGAGAGAACACTCCCCATTCCTGTACAAGCGATTATAGCTGACAGCAACTTACAAGACTATATAAATGCTATTGGAAATCCTTGGGTAAAACTGACTCTTAAAATATGGAAAACAGTTATAACAGAGTATAATTTAGAGGAAGACATTACAATCCTTAAATGGTGCGCATATGACACAGATTTTACTCCTAATAAATTAGATAGTAGGTTTAAAGAGTGGACAGTTAAAGGCATAACTGCTCTTTGTAACATAATGAAAGAAGGAACACTGTTAAGTTTTGATATGCTTAAAGAAATATTCATGTTGGAAAAACTATCGATACTTAGATGCGGAACTACGTTAATATAAATGTTAAAAACATAATGAAGTCGAGTATATGTTTGACGGGATTATTTAAGAAAGCATATAATTCAAATACTGGTAGTAAAATTATTTCATGTATGTATAAAGGGTTACTGAATCTTAAATCACACTCGACCTTATATATTAAAATGAAATGGGAGAAGGAAGGAGGGATAATCATATACGAGGAAGAATGGACAGCAATATGGAGGTATCAATGGAAGTGTACCAGCTCACAAAATTGGAGGGAATTTAGTTGGAAAAGTCTGTTACGGTATCTTATTACGCCTTCTCAGAAAGCCCATTATGGTGGGAACTCTCCAGTTTGCCGGAGAAAATGTGGAAATTTAAAGGCAGATCATTACCATGTTCTCTGGGATTGCCCTGTTATAAAAGATTTTTGGAGAGATTTACATGATGCCTTACAAGACATCTTTAGATGTTATGTGCCCCTGGAGAGTAAGACTATGTTTTTTGGACATACCTGAAGACTGGCGGAAAAAAGACAAATACTCACTGAATATATTGATGGTAGCCGGTAAAAAAGCTCACAAAGAAATGGTTATCACAGGAGAGCCCAACTCTGAACGCATGGATTGACATCACAATGGATATTTATAAAATGGAGAAAATAACAGCATATGTTAACTTTAAATTGGATTTATTTGTGACATGCTGGGAAAATTGGGTTAACTATGTAACGCCTCATAAGCCAGACTTTAATTTTACAAATTTTTGATTACATGGTAAAGAAAGGATCACTCCCTAAGTGTTTGTAGTTTTTATTGTGTTTGTTTCTATATTTGCTTTGTACAAATTACAAAAAGAGGCAATTCAAGACAAACATAAGTGGATGATGTATACCTATAGCATTATACCTGAAACCCATTTTATGGAAATGTGTTTGCTGTGAAATGCCAATAAAAGAGTACATTATTTAAAAAAAAGAATGGTTCAGTTGTCTGATATCAGCTGGAAAGAAACTGTCCCTGAATCTGGAGGTGTGCGTTTTCATACTTCCTTATATCTTGCCTGATGGGAGAGGGGAGAAGAGGGAATGATGGGAGCGAGACTGGTTCTTGATTATGCTAGCGGTCTTGCTGTGGCAGCGTGAAGTGTAGATAGTGCATGGAAGGGAAATAAGTTTGTGTGATGGCTGTGTCACAATTCTCTAATTTCTTTGATAATGGATGGAGCTGTTATCAAACCAAGCTGTGATGCATCCCGTTAAAATGTTTTCTATGGCACATCTGTAGAAGTTGGTGAGAGTTGTCAGGGGTATACTAAACTTCCTAAGCCTGCTAAGTAAATAGAAGCATTGGTGTTCTTTCTTGCCCATTGCTTTGAATTGACTGGTCCAGGACAGGTTGCTGGTGATATTTACTTCTAGGAACTTAAAATTTTCCGTCGAAGGTAGACACAAAATGCTGGAGTAACTCAACAGGACAGGCAGCAGCTCTGGAGCGAAGGAATGGTTCTGGTTGATTACTGCGCAGACACCTCAGAAGTGGTTATCTCGCGCAGTAATGGGTGACGTTTCCGGTCGTGACCCTTCTTCAGACTGATGTCAGGGGACAAAGATCGAATGTAGTCGGAGACAGTAAGACTGGTGGGAGAACTGGGAAGGGGAGGGGATGGAGAGCGAGGGAAAGCAAGAGCTGTTTGAAGTTAGAGAAGTCAATGTTCAAACCGCTGGGGTGTAAGCTACCCAAGCGAAATATGAGGTGCTGTTCCTCCAATTTGTGCTGGGCCTCACTCTGACAATGGAGGAGGCCCAGGACAGAAAGATCAGACTGGGAATGGGAGGGGGAATTAAAGTGCTGAGCATCCAGGAGATCAATCATCTCTACTTCAGCACCATCACTGCTTGTGTGCCTCTGTGCAAATTCACATTTGTTTGACTCGAATGGTTTAGTTTCAACACAAAGCAAATTAGTTTGAGTGCAGCTGAACAACATCAGCTGTATCTTCCCCTTTGCTCTATCTATTATACTAGAGTGTGAACTGATTGTATTTATGTTTGGTATTATCTGATCGGATTGCATGCAAAACAAGGCTTTTCATTGTACCTCTGTACATGCGACAATAATCCTAAACTTCATTTAGTTTAGAGATACAGCACGGAAACAGGCCCTTCAGCCCACAGAGTCCACACCGACCATTGATGACCCATTCACACGCATTATCCCACAACACTAGGGGCCATTTACAGAGGTCAATTAACCTACAAACCTGCACTTCTTTGGGTTGTGGGAGGAAACTGGAACACCCAGATGAAACCCAAGCAGTCACGGGGAGAACGTACAAACTCCACACAGACAGCACCTGTAGTCTGGATTGAACCTGGGTCTCAGGCACTGTGAGGCCGTGCCACTGCCTCCCAGACTCAAACCATTTGTTACATTGAGCTGTTCCTTGTAACACTCTGCCCTTTACCAATCACCCACCTCCTCCTGGTACTTGCCCCTTCCCTGCCAGTGAGAACATCTCCGCATGCTCCATTCACACATTTCATATTCTCCTTCCGCTCCCCCTACAACATTCACTGTTCCAAGGAGAACCAGTGCAAGCAAAGAAAATTTAAAAAAAGGGCAGAAAATACTCCCAAGACGGGACAATTTACTTTTATTTTGGACACCCACAACAGCAGACCCTGGGAACACACCTCGCTCCCAGAGAGGAAACGTCTAAGCAGTTCTCAGAGATCAGAAATTGCGTGACCTTCAATCAATCTGGGGGCCATTCTAAACTGTTCACGGTCTTTCATAACCTTCACTGCAACAACTGCAGCCACCGTCAGCAGCGACGTTCCTGTCAGGCCGCCGAATATCCAGAGGAGAACTTTCACATCATGCCCTGCAGTGCAAAAACAAACACAGGCTTAGATATTCACTCCCCATGATGATGGAAGAAGCCCATACGCTTCACAGTGGGGGCAGCACAGTGGTAGCTGGTGTACAGGGTGATCCAAGGCCCAGCTTTAACTGTATACTTTCCCTTATATTTGACCTCCCAAAGTATCACACTTGCTCCAATTAAACTTCATCTGCCATTTCTCCACCCATATCTGTGGCTGATTGATATCCCTCTACTGTTTGCTGCTTCTATTGGATATTCTACCATTTTTAATATCCGATAACAAAATTCTCTTTGACTCTAGACTTTGAGATACAGCGTGGAACAGGCCGAGTTCATGCCGACCAGCGATCAATATGTCCACTTGTTCTGTCCTACACACTAGGGACAATTCACAGAAGCCACTTAGCCTACAAACCTGCACGTCTTTGGAATATGGGAGGAAACTAGAGCACCAGGAGAAAACTCACGCAGTCACAGGGAGAACATACAAACTTGATACAGACAGCACCCGTAGTCAGGATCGAACCCGGGTCGCTGGGGTTGTAAGTTAGCAACTCTACCGCTGAGCAACTGGGCCACACCCCCCCCCCCCCCCCCCCCCCCTTACCCCTCCAGCAACATTCTACATCCAACACGTTACACTAAGGTGTTGTACAAATTAACATTTTAATCCTGTTCTTGCGAACGGCGTGCACAGTCTAAAGTTGTACGTCAAGGGTAGACATCCAGGCCAGGGCAGCAGCAGTTGCTGGGTGGATGGCCTTGATGCCACCAGGGAAAAGCCTCAGTGAGCAGTCATTCACGTGAGATGCGTGGGATGGTCTGGTCTGGATATCTGCAGTCGGAAGCAGGGCTTGTGAAAGAAAATGTTCTTTCACAATCTAAAAGAACATTTTAATAAAGGCTTTGTGTCGAAAATTAAAGCTCAAATCTTCCAAAATCGCTCACATGCATAACGCTAGTGTAGACACTCCATCGGGCATTAGCCAAGCGATGGGAGGGAGTAAACTCTCGCCTGTATTTAATCGGTTCACCATCCCTACTTTCATTAAAGGTATTCCAACAGAGAGACCAAAACCACACACAAAAAAACTCTGGTCATAATTGCCATTGGAATTGTACATTGAAACACCGTGCTCCTCGACTTGCCACGATGAACGTGGACCTTTGCTTTTCATTACAAGCCAGAGTTTTCACAAAGTCATAGCAAAGCCAGTTCTGTGATACGCACAGTGTGCCGCCGTTTCTCCCGGATCTGCCGGCCGACTCGGAGACCCGTGCAGCGCGATGGGGCCGGTGGAAACCATACCAGTCCCAGGCTCGGGAGGCACTGCCTCCATCTGCTGGTCTTGCTTTTTGAGAATCTGTGGGCTGGGACATTTCTGGGGGGGAAGAAAGAAAACATTCTGATTATCGATGTGTAACGCAAGAAGATATTGCAATTTTAAAGACCAAAGGACTCGTTCTTACGGTCCCACCATCCCGCCCCAACATGAAGCCCCACCCTCACGCACGTGGATTCTATGTAATGAATTTCAATGTTATATCTTGCATTAAATGTGGGACCCTTTATCTGGGTGCTGTGGATGGCTTGATTGTAATTATGTACCTGTAGCGCCTTTTTAAAAAAAATGGAAAGCATGCAAACAAAAGGTGGCACAGTGGATCAGCAATAGTGTTGCTGCCTTACTGCGTCAGAGACCCAGGTTCATCCTGACCACGGGTGCTGTCTGTACAGAGTTTGTACGTTCCCCTGGTGATCACCTAGGCTTGCTCCAGGTGCTCCAGATTCCAAAGACATCCCGGTTTGTAGATTAATTGGCTTCCGTAAATTGTCCCTGCTATGTAGGATAGAACTCGTGTCTGGGTGATTGCTGGTCGACATGGACTCAGTGGGCTGAAGGGCATGTTTCCACGCTGTATATCTAAACTAAAAAGTTTTTCACTGTACCTCGGTACATGTGACACAACAAAAACGAAACTAAAAACCAAACTTGACATTTCATCACTGAGACGACATGCAAAAGAAAGTGCACACTAGTTTCAATCTGGCTTCCAAATAAAACACAGAACCAAATCACCTCCTCCTCCTTCCCTTCCCATAGATCCTGCCATGTATCCATACGCCTAGTTGCCGACAAGACAGTCCACTATAACCAAAATCCATTATAAAGAGGTATGTAATAACGAGTATTATAAGAAAATAACTGCAGATGCTGGTACAAATCGATTTATTCACAAAATGCTGGAGTAACTCAGCAGGTCAGGCAGCATCTCGGGAGAGAAGGAATGGGTGACGTTTCGGGTCGAGGATGTACTGTAGATTATGTACTGTACTGTAGTTCCTTCACAGCTGTTATCAGGCAAATAAACCTTGATAATCACTGCTGTTATATTGACAGTATTGGTACTGGTTTTATTACCATCATGTGCGCTGAGACAAGAGAAAACCATTGCTCGCAATCCAGATAAATTATCCATACATAATTACAATAAAACCATGCAAGCATACAACAGGTAGCGCGAAATAGAAAGGAAAGAGTGGAAGGAAAGGAAATAATTTATGGTGCATCTGTGGAAACTGATGAGTCATTTGAGACATGCCGACTTTCCTCAGGCTTCTGATTCCATCTACACTTCACTGCCTCGGCAAAGTCACCAGCATATTCAAGGTCCAGTCTCACCCCAGTCACTCCCCCTTCTCCCCGCTCCCATCAGGCAAGAGGTACAGAAGTGTGAAAACGCACACCCTCCAGATTCAGGAACAGTTTCTTCCCAGCTGTTATCAGGCAACTGAACCATCCCATCACCAACTAGCGAGTGGTCCTGACCTCCAATCTACCTTATTGGAAACCCTCAGACTATCTTTAATCAGACTTTATCTTGCACTTTTTTCCTGTATCTGTACACTCTGGACGGTCGATTGATGTACAGTCTTTCAGGTGACTGGTTAACATGTATCAAAAAGCAGTTCATTGTATCTCGGTACACGTGACAATAAACTAAACTAGATTTAAATGGCCGACCTACCGTCAAACAATCTTCCCGAGCTTCAACGTTGCAGACTTTTGTCTGACAATGCAGGTAAACAGGATGGTTCTCCATTTCCGTGAAGTGGAACATTTTGATGGCAAATCGAGTACTATTGTTCATCCCGTTCACAGAATGCCATCGGAAGGTCTCGTCCACAGGACAGCTACCGAGTAGGAGATGGGAGAGAGAGAGAGAGAGAGAGAGAGTAGAGCAGAGTCAGAAACAACCTCAGGCAGCCTAAACCTAACGGTATGAACAATGAATTCTCCAGTTGAAATACCAAGGACTGCCAATGCAAGTTTACCAAAGACACAAAGTACTGGAGTAACTGAACATGTCAGGCAGCATCTCTGGGGAATATAGAAGGTGAGGTTTTGGGTTGGGACCCTTTTTCAGACTTGATTTCTCCAATTTTGGATAACTAATCTACAATCCCCCCCACCTGCCTCCATCCCTTTTTCTTCCGCCCTCCCCCGTGCCCCACCTAGATTTGCAACCGTTTCTCCCCTCCCCCTTCCACCTTTGTACCTTTCTCTGGCTTCACAATTCGTACCTCTTCTATCCAGATCTCACACCTTTTGTCTTTTCATCTCTAGCCTTTGCCCAACCATCTGCCCATCACCGCCCCTCCACTGTATCCACCCATCACTCGCCAGGCTTTGTCCTGCCCCCACCTTTCTTCCAGCTTACCGCCTCTACTCAAACAGTCCAAAGGGTCACGACCTGAAATATCATCTATTCATGTTTCTACAGAGATGCTGACTGACCCACTGAGTTACTCCAGCACTTTATGTCTTTTCTGTCTTCTGCAGTTCCTTGTGTCACCAAATCCATCTCATCAGAAATGACCACACAGTGGAGAGTTGTGCAGAACCAAGGAAAAAGTTCACTATTAGAGATACCATCAGCTTAACATGAATTATTATGTAGAAGCCACAATTGGTCTCGTTGGTAGATTAATTGGCCACTGTAAATTGCCCCTAGTGTGCGGGTGAGAAGTAGAATCTGGGGATAGTTGATGAGAATGCAGGGAGAATAAACTGGAATTAACTTCGAATTGGTGTAAATGGACTAGAACAATGCTTGTATTAGGAGATATTAGCTACAGGAGCCCCATAGCAGAAGCGTCCACATCGCAGGGCTGGAAACTGGAAGTGTCCTGAGCTAATTCTGCTACCACCATCATCTACTGTACAAGTGATGGCTCCCACTGATTGTCGCCGGAAGCTCGCGCCCTTTTCAGCACGGACGATGACAGCGATGTCAACGTTTGAAGCGTGGATGATGGACACGAACGAAGAAGTAGGAGCTACAGGGAGAGGTTAGACACACGGATCGTTTTCTCTGGAATGGGTGAGGTTGCGGGGAGTCCTGATAGAGGTTTCTAAAAATACGAGGGGCATAGATAGGGTAGATAGTCGGAACCTTTTTCCCAGGGGAAATATCAAGTACTAGAGGGCGTGACTTTAAGGTGAGAGGAATAATGTATAAAGGAGATGAGTGGGGCAAGTTTTGTTTTTACACAGCAGGTGGTGAGTGCCTTGAGCATGCTGCTGGGGGGGGGGGGGGGGTGGGGGGGAGGGGGGTTGAGGCAGATACGATAGCGGGATTTAAGAGACTTCAGACTTTAGAGATACAGCACAGAAACAGGCCCTTAGACTCACCATCTGTGCTGACCAGTAATCCCCCGCACACGAGCATTATCCTACTTTTGATGGTCTTTTGGATAGTTGAGTTTAGCACACAAAGTCGCCTGGCTTGGGAACCATCTTGGATTATGATAGGATCGGGGGTATTAGCTACAGGGAGAGGTTGTGCAGGGAATGGAGGGATATGGATTATGTGCAGATAACAGTTGGTCTTGGCATCATGTTCGGCACAGACATTGTGGGCCAAAGAGCCTGTTCTTGTGCTGTACTGTTACGTGTCCGACGAGCAAACAGCAGCCTGTGAAAAACTTTCCTCAGGACAACCCGCCCATTCCAGCGTCGGAATGCGAGCCCCTCCTCCTTTTGGGAAAGAGATTCTCACCCATCCCGGAGGAAGTAGAAGACGATCCTTCCCAGCGAGTGAGCCGACACGGTGGCCCAACACGAGGTCACTTCCGTGATGAACGGCATTCCCACGCTCCCAGCCACCGACGGTCCCACCTCCAAGTACAGGTCATCGTTAAGCTGGATGGTTGGTGCCCTTTCATACATGGCGTCTGGCGAGAAGGTGTCATCTTTGTAGAGAGAGATAGCGAGCTGGAAAGGGTCTCTATCATGTCCAACTATCGGTTCAAACATCCTTCAACAAAGAAACAAAATGGTTTAGGAGGCTTTGGTCATTTCTAAACCACTTCAATAACACAGGTTCACCCCCCGATTTTCCAGCAAATGATGGTCCCGTGTCTCATTTAATCCGGAGAAAATTATGAGAGTGCACTTGAAATCCACCCCCCTTGGAAGTTACCCCGATAATGTGGTGCCTCGGCCTGGTGAGGAGGCCGATCTCAACCTCATCAGGACTTCTGCAGCAAAAAGCACATGACATTAATAGACTAAATTAAATAGGATCATTTCAGAAGTTTAATAATAAGGGGAGATAAATGGTTGAGGGGGGGTGAGAAGAAATAAAGAGAATGGTGTGGGGGGGGGGGGGGGGGAAGAGACACACAAGTGGTCTCTCTCTCTCGCACACTTGTGCATACACACGCACGCGCACACACACAGCTTCACCGAACCTACAGACCGGAGGTCAAACTTGAAACATACCTAATCTGTGGCATTACATCCAAGGGCATTTTTGCCGAGGAGCTTCGTGAATAGGCGCAGATCACAGAGAGGGTCAGGGGTGGCTCCCTGATGACAGGGGATTCAGAATGATACTCATCCACAATCACATGTTTGAATATTTGGTGAGTCTCATTCATCTGAAGGGGAAAAAAAGAGACAAACACAGTTACACAAAATAACCGGGGATCGATACTATTATTATTGATTTTATCAATCTTGCAACTTCTATTAAATGTTTTACAAGATTTACAGGTTTACAAGAATGATCCTGGGGATGATTGGGTTAACACATGATGAGCGTTTGAGGGCACTGGGCCTGTACTCGCTAGAGTTTAGAAGGATGAGGGGGGACCTCATTGAATCTTACCTGGCTCGAAGGGCCGAATGGCCTCCTCCTGCACCTATTGTCTATCGTCTATTATAGTGAAAGGCCTGGATAGAGTGGATGTTTCCACTGGTGGGAGAGTCTAGGACCAGTGGGCATAGAATAAAAGAATGTACCTTTGGAAAGGAGATGAGGAGCAACTTCTTCATCAAAGGGATGGCGAATCTGTGGAATTCATTGCCACAGACGACTGTGGAGGCCAAGTCATGGGGTATTTTTAAAGCAGAGAATGAGGTTTTTGATTACTAAGGGTGTAGTTTAAAAAAAAAATTAGTTTAGAAATACAGCACGGAAACAGGCCCTTAGGCCCACTGAGTCCATGCCGACCAGCGATCATGCCGAAACAGGCCCTTAGGCCCACTGAGTCCATGCCGACCAGCGATCATGCCGAAACAGGCCCTTAGGCCCACTGAGTCCATGCCGATCAGCGATCATGCCGAAACAGGCCCTTAGGCCCACTGAGTCCATGCCGACCAGCGATCATGCCGAAACAGGCCCTTAGGCCCACTGAGTCCATGCCGACCAGCGATCATGCCGAAACAGGCCCTTAGGCCCACTGAGTCCATGCCGACCAGCGATCATGCCGAAACAGGCCCTTAGGCCCACTGAGTCCATGCCGACCAGCGATCATGCCGAAACAGGCCCTTAGGCCCACTGAGTCCATGCCGACCAGCGATCATGCCGAAACAGGCCCTTAGGCCCACTGAGTCCATGCCGATCAGCGATCATGCCGAAACAGGCCCTTAGGCCCACTGAGTCCATGCCGATCAGCGATCATGCCGAAACAGGCCCTTAGGCCCACTGAGTCCATGCCGACCAGCGATCCCGTACTCTGGCACTATCCTGCACAATTTACAATTTTTAACCAAATCCAATTAACTTACAAACCTGAATGTCTTTGGAGTCTGGGAGGAAATTGGAGCACCTGGAGTAAAACCACGCGGTCACAAGGAGAATGGACAATCTCCATACAGACAGCACCTGTAGTCAGGATCTAACCTGGGTCTCTGGCACTGTGAGGCAGCAACTCTACCGCAGTGTCAAAATGCCACCCTGGTAAAGGGTACGGGGAGAAGGCAGGAGAATGGGGTTGAGAAGGAAAGGTAGATCAGCCATGATTGAATGGCGGAGTAGACTTGATGGGCCAAATGGCCTAATTTTGCTCCTCAGACTTACGAACTCACCAGGAGTTGCGCTCCACAGTAAGCCTTGGATTTGGTGACAGTGAACAGGTAGAAGTCTGCGTCCTCTTCGACTCCGCACTCCCCGTCGTTCAAGACCAGATCTAATCCCGCTGACAGCTGTCCCGCCAGGAATTCTCTCGACACGCTAATTTTCATCGAATCCATCCCGCAGTTTGCAAACACCCCTTGATCTAGCATGGAAATAGAAAAGGTTCCCATAGATAACGTTACACTCCTAGGGCACAGAACTGGTGGCAAGGTGCAGAAGCCACAACTCAGAGCCATAGAGGCAGGAAACAGACCCTTGGGGCCCAGCATGTCCACGAACAGATTCAGGGACAGTTTCTTCCCAGCTGTTACCACGCAACTAAATCATCCTATCACCAACTAGAAAGTGGTCTTGATCTCCCAGCTACCTCATTGGAGATCCTCAGACTATCTTAATCAAACTTTACTGGACTTAATCTTGCACTAAACATTCTCTTTATCCTGTATCTGCACATTGGACAGTTCGATTATAATCATGTATAGTCTTTTCGCTAATTGGATTGCACCCAACAAAAACGTTTGACACTAAACTAAAAGACACGACACCCAACCAAACTAAAAGACGCAACGCTAAACTAGACCAAACTAAACATCACTCTGCTAAACTAAAAGCCACTGAACTAAACCCATTTACCTGCGTTTGGCCCATCGCCCTCTAAACCCCTCCTATTCATCCAAATCTACAAAGTCATAGACCCACTTACCTACATCAGGGGTAATTTATAGAGGCCAATTATCCCATTGGCACATCTCTGGGTCATGGGAGAAATCTGGAGCAAGCATTGAAAACCCAAGAAGATCGTGCAAACTCCATAGTCAGCACCCAGTTCAGGATCAACCCCCGGTCTGCGAGACATCAGTGCTAACATAGGAGATAGCTTTCAATTTAAAAAAAATAATAATAATTTGAGAAAACCAACCTCTACAAACTCGACTTTGAACAGAGTCAAAGTAGCCTTGGTGACAGACACACGTGAATGAATCAAATGTGTTGATACAGTCAGCTGCTGCAGGACAGTCATTCTCAGTGGAGTCACATTCATCTTCATCTGGAACACAAATAAACCAGTTCCCAAACAACCAACACAATGCACATTATGTCATGGAGCCATGCAGCGCACAAATAGGGTATTTGGCCCAACTTATCATGAGGCATAGGTGTTGAATTGGGCCATTCATCCCATGGAGTCTGTTTCGCCATTCCATCATTTTCTCTATTTTCCCTCTCATTCTCCTGCCTTTCCCCTGTAACCTTCGATGCCGTTCCTAATCAACAACCTATCAATCTCCGCTTTAAATATATCATATGATTTGGCCTCCACAGCCATCTGTGGCAATGAATTACAACACCTCTGCTTTGTCCATGATGCCCCCATCTACACTGGTCCCATTTGCCCACATTTGGCCCATATATCGCTCTAAACCTTTCCTATCTATGTACCAAGTGTCTTTTAAATGCTGTTATTGTACCTGACACACAACAACTCCCTCAAACTCCCTCTGACAGTGGTGGAGGCCAAATCATTGGGGATTTTCAAAGTGGAACAATCAGGTTCTTGATTAGCAAGGGTGTCAAAGGTTATGGGGAGGAGGCAGGAAAATGGGGTTGAGATGGGAAGAAATAGATCAGTCGTGATTGAATGGCAGAGTACACTTGTTGGGCCGAATGACCCAATTCTGCTCCTATGTCTCATGAACCTATGGCTGAAGGGCGTGTTTCCATGCTGTATCTTTCAATGAAAGATACCCCTGCGCCCATTCTTCCAAAGCCTGACCCCTCAACGGGGGGGAGGAGGGTGGCGTCGGGAGTGAAGGGAGGTGGTCAGGATGGGGTGACCGAGTAGGCACGTTACCTACCATTCCAGAACAGCTCATCTCCCTCGACAGCCACGTGGGAGTACCAGAGGTCGGAGAGAAGCTGCTGGAGGTTGGCCGGCGAGTTACCGAGCTGGACCTGTGCCGCCATGTTCATCTCCACGGCGTCGCCGGACTCCACCAGGTACAGCATCTCCACCTCCGCACGGGCGAACGTGCCAGACTCCAGGAACAGCCGCCCAATCTGTCACATGGACACAGTCCTCACGTTAAAGATCCCAAACCAGCCCCAGTCTGGGTGTGGAACTTCCCAAACACATCATCACCCTACAACTCCCAACCTCAACTCTCCGCAGATAGACATGCCGGAGTAACTCAGCGGGTCAGGCAGCATCTCTGGGGGAAAAGGAATAGGTGACTTTTCGGGTCGAGACCCTTCTTCAGACTGAGATGATTTCTTTAACACCAACTCCGCTGCGAAATCTCCTCACTTTGAAGAAGTTCTCCTCTTATCTCCGACGGGCGTTCTGCAACACTCCTCAGTCTGAAGAACAGTCCTGAAGAAGACGACTACGGGTGCTGTCTGTGTGGAGTTTGTACGTTCTCCCCATGACCTGCGTGGGTTTTCTCCGGGTGCCCCAGTTTCCTCCCACACTCCAAAGGTGAACAGGTTTGTGGATTAATTAGCTTCTGTTAAATTGTCCCTAGTGTGTGTGGGATAGTGTTAGTGTGCGGGGATCGCTGGCCGGTGTGGACTTGGTGGGCCGAAGGGCCTGTTTCCGCGCTGTATCGCTAAACTGAACTAGACTGAGGGGCTTGTTTCCACACTGTATCCCTCAATCATTCAATCAACAACCCTCCTGCACCCATTCTTTAGCTGACGTCAGGCCTTTCACCTCCATCTCACCTTAGAGCTGGCGATGTTTGCCAGCTTTAGATAAGCTCGGGAACTGGGATCATCCATGTAGTCCTCAAACCTCCAGGGAAAGCGAATGCTGACGTGCAACTTTTCAGGCAGTGTGATAATTCTCCTCCGGTCGGAGGGCTGGGCTTCAGTTGGGCAGCCTAAGGAGTTCCTAAAGTTAGTGGAGGTCAAAAGAGAGGCACCTGCACCCAGCAGACCCAGCATTGACATCGGGTGCCTTCCTTTCCCAAACTTCCTCCTTGTTATCCCAACTTTTCCAGAGAGATTTTCTGCCTCAAGCTAGTACCCCTGCAACACAACTGTCCAGATAGTTAGTCCCAACCTCTTTCCCCTTTGCGTTGGTGGCTATTTGTTCACTGCCATTATCTCCGAAGAACATTGGTAGATGACGTTTCGGGTCAGAACCCTGCTTCAGACCATCTGAAGATGGATCTCAACCCAAAATGTCACTGCTCCATGTTCTCCAGGGATGCTGCCTGACCCGTTGAGTTATCCCAGCTCTCTCGCGTCTATCTTTGGTATAATCCAGCATCTGCACTCTCCGTTATCAGATTACTGAACAGTCCTCCCATATGCAAGGTTTATAGTCTCGATCTTCCAACCTACCTCATTGCGGACACTGGACCTTTTCCCTCTGCAATTGTAATGCCACAACATCATTAAAATATTTCCGACACCATTGGTCCTCCTGTCTTGGCAACAGACCCCAGCCTCGAAAATGTCTGATGTTTACAAAGACGTGGTGGGTGTATGGAGCGATCTTCCAAAGGAGGTAGTTGAGGCAGGGCCTATACCAACATTTAAAGGACATTTGGACAGGTCCCTGGATAGGAAGGGTTTGGAGGGATAGAAGCCAAGTGTGGTCATTTAGTCAGCATAGACGAGTTGGGCCAAGAGACGATTTATATGTATAACTCCATGAAACCTCTCCAGGAAGTTGCAGAGGTCCTAATTGTAGGAGCCATTTTGCAGTTATTAGTTATTTTTGCTTATTGATATTATTACCTTGTATTCTGCTGTAGTTTTGACACAATAGAGTCAATGCAATGCTTACGTAGGGGCTGGGCGGAGCCAGAGTACGGGAAGTTGGGTACGTGCGGGCATAGTGGGTGAGCTGGGAGGTGCTGACAGAGTCAAGTCAAGTCAAGTCAAGTCAATTTTATTTGTATAGCACATTTAAAAACAACCCACGTTGACCAAAGTGCTGTACATTTGATTAGGTTCCAATAGAAAAAAAATGAAAACATACAGTAGCACGCAAACAGTTCACAGCGCCTCCTCAATGAGCCTCAAACGCTAGGGAGTAGAAATATGTTTTGAGACTGGACTTAAAGGAGTCGATGGAGGGGGCAGTTCTGATCGGGAGAGGGATGCTGTTCCACAGTCTAGGAGCTGCAACCGCAAAAGCGCGGTCACCCCTGAGTTTAAGCCTAGACCGCGGGATAGTGAATAGCCCCAAGTCAGAGGGTCAGCTAGAAGCTCCGCAAAAAGATTTATCAGCCATGATGTAATCGCCTGTAAGTTTTATTAACAAGAAGATTAATACAAACTGTGTTGAAGTTAGATCTGGCAATTCGTAACGATCGCATAGACTGTGGTAAGATATGGAATTTTACCTAGCAATTAATAACCTGTCGAATGCAAGAGATATGCCAATATGTTTATTGCACCTTCAAATAAAGAAGACTAACTATTAAACGTCTGGGAGGATCTCTGTTATTACTTGTTCGAGTTATTACGCTTATCGCTGACCCGGTCTATGCAAGTGGCAGCTTGGGAGCTAATTGAGATAGACGAGAAGCTGGCCGCTACACTAATATTTGGACATATGGAGAATGTATATTGTATTATGGTGTGGACTAGAGTTTGTCAGAGTTTTTCTTTTAAAGAAACAGCATGGAAACAGGCCCTTCAGCCCACCACATCCATGCTGACCACCGATCACCCATTCACATTAGTTCTATGGCGGGATTATCTTAGATGGGGCCTTGGGCCTGTTTCCATGCTACATGACTATAACTCTATGACAAGATGGTGCTCCATCTGCCAACCGCCCCAGATCCCAATAGACAGTCGGAAGATAGTCCTGCCTACTGTTGTACGTACCCTCTGCGCACCAATGTCTTTTCACACCTTAGAAACAAGGCACTGCAGATGCTGGATTACCAAGGAAAGACACACAATTCAAAATGCTGGAGTAACTTAGCGGGTCAGGCAGCATCATTAGAGAACACTGACTGGTGATGTTTCTGGTTGGGACCTTTCTTCAGTTGCATGCTGAAATGCCCAAACCCTTGAACCTTGGCCTTCATATTAAACCACTTAAAGCCGACTTCACCTCACACAGGTACCTGTAGCAGCGGCCCAAGAGGTTCCTTCACTCATCCATTGTCCACAGCTTGCTCGGAAGGTGAACAGGTACGGAGTGCAGGCCGATAAACCTGAAACCTGGTAGTAACTCCTCTTGGTGAAGGCCACCGAAATGTTGTTGACCATGACGAGAGTCCCGTGGCTCGCCGGTGGGGAACGCCAGGAGAAGAAGCCCCCATCAACAGTCCGCTTGTAGATCAGGTCAGTGATCTTGTCTGGAGCTGGGGGAAAGAGGGGCATTTAAAATGGTGGCACCGTTAGATGGGCTGAAGCAAGATGCGAAGGTGAGAGTGGGAAAGATTTCATCGGAACTAGAGGAGCAACTAGGGGAAAAGCGAGGGACGGTTTGGAAAGTTAATTTGCCGTTATTAATTGCTCTCGCCGGTGTGTGCTACAATAGGGGAGGCAGAGTTGATGGAAGTTTAATAGATTGTGGGAAAAATTATTGAGGGATGGGATGGTCCTGTGAAGGAATAGCTTCCGTCTATGATGCAAAGAAATACAGGGATGAAATGGGGATCCCTTTAAAGAATTACAGGCACTAGTACAATGTTCAAGAAATATTTGGGCAGAAACACGGATAGGACAGGTTTAGAGGGATTATGGGCCAAATGAGACCAAATGGCAGGCGGGACTCGTGTAGATGGGGCATGTTGGACGGTGTGGGAAAGTTGGGCCAAAGGGTCCTTTTTCACTCTATGACTCAATGACTGCAATTAAAAGCACAGACCCGACACCACAGCGATCGTCCCTCTGTCAGTCACGACTCCATTCCTGCACACTGCCTCCAGTGTGAATGTCTCTTGGGTGCAGGGTTCGAGTCCTGTGGAGGCAAACTCCGCTTGCTCCAGGGTCAGTTGCAGGCTTCCATTTCTGTAGACTTGGAAGAGGACTTCTGAAGGATCACCCCAGATTGACCAAGAGACCTTGTATCCATCGGGAGCAGCAGCCGTCTGGGCAAGCTTCACTAACTTCACTGGAGCTGAGAATGGCAGAAGGCACTTCATTTATAAACAAGTGTAATCGCGGGAATGGCTATGAGCAGTGGTCGAGGAAAATTAATTAAACGGCTTCAGCAAGTGTCAAAGTAAAAGGGCATGTGTGTGTGTGCAGGCTCCTCTACTGTATGTCATGTGGTTCTAGCTTCGAGTTGGAAGGTACAGAGTGCAGAATATAGATCTCAACATTACAGCGTGTCAGTTCCAGAGACAAAGTCCAATGCCCACAATGGGGTGGGGGTGAATCGGACAGTACCTTAGCTTATGGATGAACCGTACAGAAGCCCGATAACAGAGGGGAAGAAACTGTTCCCATGTCTGGTCGTGTGCACATTCAAGCTTCAGTACCTTTTGCTCCACACGTCTCAGTTAAAGTTTCCCTCTTTCACCTTCAACCTGTGCCTTCTAGTGTTTTCACCCTGGGTAAAAGGCTCTGACTCTCTACCCTATCTACACCTCGCATCATTTTATATACTTCTATCAATTCTCCCGTCAACCTCCGATGTTGCAGAGAAAACAATCCCAAGTCTATCCAACCTCTCCCTGCAGCTGAAACCCTCTAATTCAGGCAGCATTCTGGTGAAGTTTTGTTGAGTTTCTCCTTATGCTGAATACTCTTGTGAACTTCTAAAGGTGGACAGTAGAGAACGCAGACTAGCTGTATCACGGCCTGGTTCGGCAACTCGAAAGCCCACGAATGAAGAAGATTGCAAAAAAAATGGTGAAAACTGCCCAGTCCATCATGGGTACTGTAAGATTTGAGAAGTTTTCCCTCATTCTGCAAGCAACACCTAAGCAAAGAGCTGCAGTTTGGACATTTTAAACGGGAGACTGGGACTGATAGCGGAGAAAGGCTGCGGTCAGTTTACCAAGGGATGTCACAATCCGTGGGTCCTAAGATGGCCGCAGGACCTCGTGACCAGCCACAAAAGCAAAAACCTTACAGCCCAGTCTCTAGGTTTCTGCAAAGCCACGGCCAGAACAATGGATGGATATTGGCCATGCAGAAACCTGCGAAACCAGGTCGAAGTCCAGACACTGGGGCGCTGACATCAGCATACTCACAATGCCCCAAGCCGACCTACACAGTTAATCTCGTTAAGGGGGCACAATAGCCCATAGAACACTACCTGGTAGGTGATGGGAAACCAGTTAAACCCATCACCTCGCAACGAAATACCAATTAACACCGTCTGGCCATCCCCGGTACCCCCGGATATAAGCGCAGATCAGAGAGAAAACTCAATACATATCTTTTAAACAAAGAGATCCCGAGATCTGGCGGGAGATAGGACGGGCCAGAATTAGTATAACTGGCCACGACTTTTGGGTTTTAAACTCATGCAAGGCAGAAGTCGAAAACAAGTCAAACGGATGCAGGAGGAAGAAAAGACAGGCAAGAAGAAGCGAAGTGCAAGAGAGAGGAACCGGCACGCAACTCGAGAAGAAATACTGCAAGAAAACCTGCAAGGAACGCAAGAAACGGAAGGAAGAAACTCAGGGGACAAGCACGACCCTCACGGAAAGCAGCGGAGAAGCAGCACGAACAGCCAGTAACCCCAGTAATAGCCCCATGGTGAGCATGTACCCCAATCCTGCATATCCTGGACATAGTTTAGTGTAGAGGGGAGGGTGGTTTGAATAAACGTGGGTGTGTAAAGGAATATGTGTTGGTCAATTTTGCGATGTGTCGTACGTTCCCCATCTTACAGTCGTGTATATGTCTTGTAGAACTGTGCGTTTTAGAATTCATAGTCAAAAGTATTCATGTAATTCGGTATGTGTCTTATAGATATGTCTTATAGAACTGTATAAGTATTCATGGACAATAGTCCCAAGCGCTCAATAAAAGCCTTTTCCATTTAAACCCTGGTCTTCAAATCTGGTCTGGTTGAATTTTCTGCACTATAAATGCTCCTGCATCTAAGTCCAGTGTCTAGAACCGTAGGGGGTGAGTGGGTCGAACCACTCACGGGGAACCAGTGTGCGCGGCCCGGTCAAGGGATCAGAGCAAGGCACGGGGACCTTAGGTCGGGCGAAAGCTCGGCGCAGAAACCCCTTAAAAAGGCACAGCACCCTGGCCATGCTCTCATTTCACTCCTGTCACTGGGAAAGTGATATAGGAGCCTGAAATCTGTAACATCTAGGTTCAGGAAAAGCTTCTTCCCAACAACTATCAGGTTATTAAACACTACAACCTCTAAATAAGCTCCAAACTACATAGTCTTGGGGCATTGGTTTTGTTTGTCTTTGCACAGTTGTTTTGTTTTTTAAAAATGTACTGAACTTTTTTGTTTATTAGTTTCTTCCCACTGTTATCAGGCAACTGAATCACCCATCTACCTCCTGACCTACCATCTACCTCATTGAAGTCTCTTGGACTACCTTGAATCGGACTTTACCTTGCACTAAACGTTATTCCCTTTATCCTGTGTCTGCACACTGAGGACGGCTTGATTATAATCACGTATCGTTTTTCTGCTGACGGGATAGCACCCAACAAAAAAAGCTTTTCACTGTACCTCGACACACGTGACAATAAACCAAACCAAAACCTAAACCCAAACTAAACTCTTGTGCTGCTGCAAGAAAGAAATTCATTGTTCCGTTTCGTGAATATATGACAAACACTCGAGTTGCCCATCTATTCTCAAGGGTGGAATGTGCTTGCTGCTGCTAATCATCTCACCTGTGATGGCCACCAAAGACACCCTTGCACTCTCCTTCAACGTGGCCCCTTCACACACGCTCACGAGGGAAACGTGGACCTTCCTGCAAGCAGGCAGGCCCTGGATGAGGAACGCAGTCCCACTCTGCGTTAAGCTGTACGACGGAAGTGGCGAGGCAGCCACCTCTTCGGCCTGTCCAAGCAAGGCGACATCCAGCCGAAACCAGTGCACGTCCCCCAGAGCTGGCTTCTCCCAATACATGGTGAGACTACTGGAACTGGACATCACTAAGCTCAGGTTGGTGGCTGGCAAGGGATCTAGGCAAAAGATAATTCTTTACAAATCAACACAAGGTACCAGCATCCAACTACATTGATGCTACAGCGAGATTTCAGGATATTTCTATCCCTAAATATATTGGAGAGCTGTCATCAGATGAATAAAAATATTATTGTCTTAACATTATTATTTTTTTAACAGATATGGTGTGAAAACAGACCTTTCCGCCCATTGACTCCATGCCAAACAGCTATCACCAAATATGGTTTCCTCCCACATCATAAGACGTGTAGGATAGTTGCAGGTGGATCTGGGACCATGGAGAACAAATGGAGATTGGTGTAAGTTGGTGCTTGAAAATCAGCATGGACTCAGTGAGCTGAAGGACCAGATTTTGTGTTGTGTGACTCTACTAATGTGAAAATGGAAGGAGTCAATAAGATGATAATTAAGTTATTGAGCTGTAGTTAAAGACTTCTCCAGTAAGTCTTTTAGAGAAACAGCATGTAAACAGGCCCTTCGTCTCACCAAGTCTACGCCAACCGAGCACAAGACAGATTAGCCGTGAGTGAGGCACAAACTGCAGGATTAATATAGCGAGTGTGTGCACGATTAAATTCCCCTCCGGGTTCAGATCGATTCCTTCTGCAACAGACAAAGTGCCCGTAACCTCAATCTATTTCCAGGACTTGACCAACTTGGCTCAGAGTCTCCCTCTCATAAAGAGCAACAGAACACAGACACTGCTCCAATTCCCAGCCACAATCACCAGCTGAAGACAGGCTTGCTCACACTGATAAGGGGGATGGAACCTTAGAGATGTATAACATCACGAGGGGGAAATATCCAGTGTGCATTCCTTGAAATTACCGATATAGAACTATGATCTACATATCTGCTGATATGACAATACCTGCATTTAATATTTAAAGGGAGATGGTATTTCAGGGGCTATGCGGAGAAGGCAGGAGAGTGGGGTTGAGAGGGAGAGATAGATCTGCCATGATTGAATGGCAGAGTGGACTCGATGGGCCGAATGGCCTGATTCTGCTCCGAGAACTCATGAACCAACGATCACCCTTACACGAGTTCTATCCCACACACTAGCAAACAATTTACAGAAGCCAATTAACTTACAAACCTGCATGTCTTTGAAGTGTGGGAGGAAACCCACGCGGTCACAGGGAGAACATGCAAACTGGGTGGGGGGAGAAAGCTGAGAGAGAGGAGAGGAAAGACAAAGAATGGTAGGTAGGGCTGAGGGGATAGCTTTAAGGAGGAAGAGGAAAAGTTTGAAGGAGATGTGCGGGGAAAGTTTTTTTTTAAAAAGCACATAGGTGGCAGGTGCCTGGAAATCAGTGCCAGGAATGGTGATGGGGCAGATATGATTGTGGCATTTAACCTGGTCACTGCCAAGTTTTTTTCTCACTATTGTCCATGTCCTGAGTATACTGGGAGGGGGGGAGGGGGGGAGGCACTGAACAGGTTAAGAGACTTTTGGCTCGGCACATGGATATGCAGGAAATGGAGGGATATGGATCACGTGTGGACAGAGGAGATTAGCTTAATTTGGCATCGTGTTCAGCATGGACAATATGGGCTGAAGGGCCTGTTCTTGTGCCGTACTGTTCTATGTTCTATATTTCGGAAATGGGACCCATGCTGCCACCCAGTGGCCATTGCCGGCAACCACAGCGTGACGGTTGACATTAAAAAACTGAGTGGGTAATGGACTTAATTCATTAGTGTCAATGTTGATTAAAAAAATGTGACAATGAGTTTGTGGGACAAGTAGTACAGTATTTGTTAATATCTGGAGACGGGGAAGTGTCATCAAGCACACATACACTACCTGTTATCGTTTTAGCACAGACACTATGGTCCATAATGTTCAGGCAAACTATATAGGATTTACATGGTGTTAAACCGGCGATTTCAAGCTTTGAGTCTTGGACGAATGTCTGTTGCACTTTGTTGCCTTCCACGTCAAACAACATAAGGGTGCAGAGGTGATCTTTGAGGAAACACACCTCAAAATCCAGAGACAAGCTCAGCACAGTGGGAGTGCTATCCATCTTCAAAGGGAAGCCATCTACAGAAACTGAGAGAGATTTTGAAAGTTAGCAATGAGAGTTCTACAGCACAGAAACCAGGTCGATTTATTCACAAAATGCTGGAGTAACTCAGCAGGTCAGAAACCAGAAACCAGGTCCTTCAGCCCAATGCACCCATGCCGACCATGATGCCATATCTGAACTAGTCCTAGGGGCAGCATAGTGGCAGAGTTGCTGCCTTGCAGCGCCAGAGATCCAGGTTCGATCCTGACTGTGGATGCAGTCTGTACTGGTCCCACCGAAACCACGCCGACCAGCAATCACCTCAAACACTAGCGTTATCCTACACACTTGGGACAACTTACAATTTTACCGAAGCTAATTACCCTACAAACCTGGGCGTCTTTGGAACAGGAGGAAACTGGAGAGAACTCACGCAGGTCATGGGGGTTACAGGGAAAACGTACAAACCCCGTACCAACCCGGGCGTTGTAAGTAAGCAATTCTACCGCTGCAAAGAAAAATAAGCATGACTCACCTACAGTCAATAACAAAGAATTAATCTTTGAAAGGTAAAGGACTTCTCCCTCACAGCCCAGTTTTGATTTGCTTTGGAACAGGAGGCTTTGTGCAGTGTCTAATCCCTGGTGGGCAAAAGAAGAGTTGCTGCTGTTTCCAAGTTGAAGTCCCGCGTTAAACACAAGTGTGGAGCTCACACAAAACGACTCGCCACTTACCAAGTGACGGGTTTCTGTAACGTTTGCATCTGACAATTCTTCCAGGCGTGGGGGACCTCAATGTTGTCACAGGAAAAGAAGAAAAATATGACATTTATCTCCGCTTTAAATAAAATGCATGTTGGACACACCCAAGAAGAACCATTTTAACAATTACATTTTGGCTTATTTTACACTACAAAAGTGGAGCACAAAGATCAGGAATTTACAGCATTTTAATATGATTATTCAGCCCATCAGCTCCACACTACCTAAAGAGCTGTCTAGTCTCATTCCAATTTCCAGCTCGCTGTCTGAAAATTGGAATTAGACTACAGGAATCTAGCAAGGTATATATATTTTTTAAACACTCCTGCCTCACAGCTATCTCCAGACCTCCACGGCTCCTTGGGTTCAATAACGTACCGCCTCTAATTCCCTCAAATCTGTGACTATTGCTTGCTCGGCTGAATGACCTGATTTAACCCTCCCAAAATCCACATCCTCCCAGTCCCTTCAATTAGATGTTGTCCTTCAGATATAGCGTTCCCCTTCAACTGGTGCTTGTGATGGATAAACTCAATGACAGGATATACTAGTACTGGAGGCAATATTGGTACTAATTAGATATATTACTAATATTTAGTAATTAGAATTTAGTGACCAATAATTATTTAGCAACTAGCAATTTAGTAACTAGGAATTGTCTAACATTTAGCAATGAGCAATTGGTAACTGGTAATTTAGTAATTAGTAATTTTGTGACTAGTAATTACCAAGCAATTAGTAACTAGTACTTATCTAGCCATCAGTAACTGGTAATTATTTAGCAATTTATAAGTAGCAATTATCTAGTAACTAGTGATTATCTAGTATCTAGTAACTAGTAATTATCTAGTAACTAGTGACTATTAACCATCTAGTGGCTATTAACCATCTAGTGACCAGCACTAATTATATACATTAGTAATGAGGCAATCGGAAAGTGGAAGGGTATAGGGCAGACTGCAAGCAGCAGCTTAACCTACACATGGTGTAGATTCTCCAGGTTAGTGACTGGGCCGGGTACATCAAGTGTAGGGTGTGTTCCTCCCTCTGTTCCAGCAACCAGGACCCTGATCTTCTTATCCCACCAGCCTCAAGGACATCGAGGTGGTTTAAATAAAGCTTCCTACCAAAAACAGTAAGTCATTAAAAATATATAAATGAAGCAATAGAACCCAATTCTCAAACACAATTACATTTGTGACTGAAGACTGAAGACCTCGACCCGAAACGTCACCCATTCCTTCTCTCCCGAGATGCTGCCTGACCCACTGAGTTACTCCAGCATTTTGTGTCTACCTTTGATTTAAACCAGCATCTGCAGTTTTATTTCCTAACATACAAACCTGCACGTTTTTGGAATGTGGGAGGAAACCAGAGCACCCGTAGAAAATCCACACGGTCACAGGGAGAACGTCCAAACTCCATGCAGACAGCATCTGTAGTCAGGATCAAATCTGGGTCTCTGGTGCTGCAAGGCAACAACTCTACCACTACCCAACCCTAATGGCCTGTCTGATGGATGCATATCCAACTCCACAATATTATTAGCGTCTGGGGAAGGGTCCCAACACAAAACGCCACCCATCCATGTTCTCCAGGGATGCGGTCTCACCTGCTGAATCTGTGACTATTGGTTGTTAGTCCATCTGGGCTGAATGGCCTGAATTAACCCTCCTAAATTCCACACCCTTCCAGTCCCTCAGATAAAGTGCTCCCCTTCACCTCGAACTTGTGGTGGAAAAATTAGACCAAAGGATATACTCATTGGAGGAAATATATATTGGAAGAGAATTAAGCCATTTGCATCTACTCTGCCATTCAATAATGGCTGATCTACCTTCCCTTCTGAACCCAATTCTTCTGCCTTTTCCCCATAACCCCTGACACCGGCACTAATCAAGAATCTGTCAACCTCAGCCTTAAAAATATCCATTGACTTGGCCTCCACAACCACAACTTCATTGCAATGAATTCCACAGATTCACCACCCTCTGCCTAAAGAAATTTCTCCTCATCTCCTTTCTAAAGGTACATCCTTTTATTCTGAAGCCGTGTTCTCTGGTCCTAGACTCATCCATTAGTGGAAACATCCTCTCCGCGTCCACTCTACCCAGGTCTTTCACTATGTGGCAAGTTTCAATGAGGTTCCCCCCCTCATCCTTCTAAACTCCAGCGAGTAGAGGCCCAGAGCCGTCAAATACTCATCATACGTTAACCCAGTAATCTCCCAGGTTCATTCTCGTAAACCTCCTCTGGACCCTCTCCAACGACAGCACATCCATCCTCGGATATGGGGCCCCAAAATGGACTTACCCAGTGAAAGTGACATTCGATGCAATATTCCAGCACAGAAAGATGGTACCACAGGTTACTGATGCTGATCCTTCAAAAACAAGACAAAAATATTACCCTCGGAAAGAATTTTGCAGCATATGATCAGAGAGATAATGCAAGAATTATTTACAACATTGATCAGTCCACAGGTAGAGTGCTGACTACCTAAGTAGGACAACGAATAGTACAGACACAAAGTGCTTGAGTAACACAGGTCAAGATGTTTCGGGTCCACAGAAGGGTCCTGACCCGAAACATCGCCCATCCTTTTTCTCCAGAGATGCTGCCTGACCCACTGACTTACTCCAGCACTTTGCATCTATCCTTGGTATAAACCAGCATTTGCAGTTCATTGTTTCTACATAGAACAGTACAGCACAGGAAAGGCCCTTCGACCCCCAATGTTGGTGCCAAACATGATGCCAAGTTAAAACAACCTCAGCTGCCTGTACATGATCCATATCGCTCCACTACCATGCGTCTATTTAAAAGCCGCTATTGTATCTGCCTCCACCGTTACCCCGGGCTAGAGGTTCCAGGTTCCCAACAGCCTCCATGTAAAAGAGGAGGAGAGGGTGGAGAGGAAGATACATGATCTCCAAACCCAGCATCCAGATGCCCAAGACATAACTAACTCAAGGTTGGGAATTGGACTCAATGGGTGCAGACAAGATTTACGAGGATATTGCCAGGACACGAGGGCCTCAGCTACAGGGAGAGGTTTGGAAGGCTAGGACTCGATTCCTTGGAGCATAGGAAGATGAGGGGTGATCTTGTAGAGGTGTATAAAATCATGAGAGGAATAGATCAGTCTCTTGCCCATAGCGGAATAGAGTACCAGAGGACATATGTTTAATGTGAGGGGGGAAATATTGAATAGGAACCCAAGGGGCAACTTTTTCCACACAGAGGTTTATGGAAGGAGCTGCCAGAGGAGGTAGTTGAATTTGAGGCAGGTACGGTCACAACGTTTAAGAAACTGTTAGACAGGTACATGGATGGGACAATGGGACAAAAGTAGGCAGGTGGAACTAGTGTCGACGAGACATGTTGGTCGGTGTGGGCAAGTTGGGCCGAAGGGCCTGTTTCCACGTTGTGAGACTTTATGACTCTATGTGGAGTGGGCAGAGGTCAGGAACTCTTCGCGGTGCGCTCTTGTAGTGGCGTCCATCGCCACCAGAGGGAGCCTCCAGCTCCGAGGAGGGTTTTTGTTCAATTAATTACGAAAAACACAAAATCTGATTAACTATCCATCTGATTAATTTGCAAATTAACCTTCTATATCGGTCGATATCCCCCCCCCCCCCCCCTTCCCTCCTGTGAGAAATTAAGCAGTTGTTTGCTTCTATCTTCCACCTTTGCAGTCAGTGTGCTGAGACTGGGGATACTAGTCTTGCTACTACAAGGGCAGCAGCAAGAATCCAACCCTGGGCTGGGTTGGGCTCCCGGGGAAGGGGTTTGTTTGCACCGGTCAATTGCCCCATTTCTGGAAATTAAGCTGCAATCTCCAGTTGAGTTGACCCACCGGGTAGGGAATCTCCATATCCCAAGCCCACCCAAGGGTTCCTATTCAATATTACCCTCCTCACCTCACATTAACCCTATGTCCTCTGGTATTCCACTATGGGCAAGAGACTCTGATAGAAACATAGAAAGTAGGTGCAGGAGTAGGCCATTCGGCCCTTCGAGCCTGCACCGCCATTCAATATGATCATGGCTGATCATCCAACTCAGTATCCTGTACCTGCCTTCTCTCCATACCCCCTGATCCCTTTAGCCACAAGGGCCACATCTAACTCCCTCTTAAATATAGCCAATGAACTGGCCTCTCTATTCCTCTCGTGATTTTATACACCTCTACAAGATCACCCCTCATCTTCCTGCTCTCCAAGGGAATCGAGTCCTGGCCTTCCAGCCCTCTCCCTGTACTGTCTGTAGCTCAGGCCCTCGTGATGAAGCGAGGATCACAGGAACATCTTCATGGGAGCCGCGCAGTTCGCACATCACCTGCTCGACCCAAGGGCAGGGACTGAGAGCAACAAGGGGAGGTTTTCTTCCCCCCCCCCCCCCGGGACACCCTCGTAGAGGTTAATCGACTCTCAGGAGGGAACCGAGGTCTCAACTCAACTCAAGCAGCAGAAACAAAGAAGGGCCGATGTTGGTTTATACCAAAGTTAGACACATAATGCTGGAGTAACTCAACGGGTCAAGCAAGCAGCATCTCTGGAGAACATGGTGTGGACCTCGGGTCGGGACCCTTCCTCATCTGCCTGAGGCAGCATCTCTGGGGGTGGGGGGGCAAAAGGATGAAAAGGAAGGGTCCCGACCCGAGGTCCATGTTCTCCACAGATGCTGCTTGACCCTTTGAGTTGTTCCAGCATTTTGTGACCATCCTTGTCTCAATTCAAGACTTGCCCCGGACCTTTAGAAGCGGTTGTTTGCATTACCTGTTGGGACGTCCGGTACCAGGATGGTTGCGATGAGCAGCGCCAGACTACTGCCGCCCCCGGGCAACATGTTGAGTGTCTGGCTGGCTATCCTCTCTCTCTCTCTCTCTCCCCCTCCCTCCTAGGGCGGACTAAATCATCTCTGTGAACAGGTGTGAGATCGGAGCAACCCAGGTGAGACCCATCATCACCCGTCAATCACCAATGGAGCAAGGGGTGAGGCTCAGGGGTAAAGCGACTTAACATTTAAAGGGCTCATGTCCCTTTTTTTTTTTTTTGGAAGGAGACGGTTCAAAAGTTTCTTTATTATCAGGTGTACTAAGGTACAGTGAAATATTAAATGAATCCATTCAATAATGCTTTAATTCAATGATACTTTAATTCAATAATGCATGCTGATCAGCAAGACTATCACCACACACAAGCACAATCCCCCCCAGTTAGTACAGAATGTATAGAACAGCTCACTGGGTCCATATGCAAGAGGTGGCACAGCAGGGGAGTTGCTGCCTCACAGCGCCAGAGACCCGGGTTCGATCCTGACAACGGGCGCTGTCTGTACAGAGTTTGTACGCTCTCCCTGTGACCACGTGGGCTTTCCCCAGGTGCTCTGGATGTACAGATTTGTAGTATAATTGCCTTCAGTAAAAATTGCAAAATTGGCCCTAGTGTGTAGGATAGCGCTAGTGATTGCTGGTCGGCATGGACTCGATGGGCTGAAGGGCCTACTTCTGCACTGTATCTCCAAACTAAAGGTGCCATTTTGTCTGATTTATCCGATCCTTTCTAAAGGGGAAGCCTCCACCTTATGTATGGTTGCCACTCTGAAGATGTAATGCTTTAATTTGTGATATTAAAATCCCAGCCAGGCCATGTATTCAGAGCCATAGTTGACTCATAGAGCCATAGTTGACTCATAGAGCCATAGTTGACTCATAGAGCCATAGTTGACTCATAGAGCCATAGTTGACTCATAGAGCCATAGTTGACTCATAGAGCCATAGTTGACTCATAGAGCCATAGTTGACTCATAGGGCCATAGTTGACTCATAGAGCCATAGTTGACTCATAGAGCCATTGTTGACTCATAGAGCCATTGTTGACTCAGAGCCATTGTTGACTCATAGAGCCAGTCAAACAGCATGGAAGCAGGCCCAACTGACCAATAAGCCCTAGTCCTACCTACCTGATTTGGCTCATATCCCTCTAAACCTTCCCTATCCATGTTCTTGTCTGAATGTTTCTTAAACATTGTGATAGTATCTACCTCTTCCAGCAGCTCGTTCCATACACCCACCGCCCTTTGTGTAAAAAAAAAGTTGCCGCTCAGGTTCCTGTTAAATCTTTCCCCTCTCATCTTAAACCTATGTCCTCTGGTTCTTGATTCCCCTACTCTGGGTAAAAGACTCTCTACATTTACCTGATCTCTCAATTGCGGAATTGGCTAATTAAAACAGAAAATGCTGAAAACCCTTAGCAGACAGCACAGGATCCATGAAAAACCACCCAGCCCTTCACAGCTACTGACCACCGCCCCTTCAAAGAGATCTATAAAAGCCAGCATCAACAAAGACCCACACCACCCTCTCACTTCACTCATGCCATCGGGAAGATGGTATAAGAGTCAGTAAACCGTGATCTGCAGTTCAGGAACAGTTTCTTCCCTACAACCAGGTTAAATGGACTTAATTTAACGTAATTAAACCAGGTTTGTAGGTTGATTGGCCTCTGTAATTTGCCCCAAGTGTATAGGGAGTGGGTTTGAAGGTGCAACAATGTAGAACTCGTGTGAACAGATGATCGATGGTTGACATAGACTAGGTGGGCCGAAGGGCCTGTTTCCATGCTGTATCTCTAAACTAAGCTTAACTAAACCATCAGGCTATTTAACACTACAAATACCAACTAAACTTTGAACTATGAACTAAATTGGTTGAGACGTTGGGCTTTTGTAATTTTTTTGCACTAATATTCCTTTTTCTATTTATTTAGTTTATTTTTAAATTTGTTTTATAATATTATCGATTGAGTACTGTGTTTACAGACCTGTTGTGTTGCTGCAAGTAAGAATTTAATTGTTCCGTTGTGGCTAAATATGACAATCAGGCACCCTTGACACTCGAGAGAGAAAGAAGGTGGTATTTCAACATCCATCAGTTTCTAGACCTGAAACATTAACAACAGTCCAATGGTTTCTTTATTATCACACGTAGCAAGGTAGAGTGAAATACATTTTCTGCATACAGATCAGCAAGGACTGTCGCCATATATTAGCACCATCCACCAGTTAGTACAGAATGTATAGAACAGCCCACTGGGTCATAGAAACATAGAAAATAGGTGCAGGAGTAGGCCATTCGGCCCCTCGAGCCTGCACCGCCATTCAATATGATCATGGCTGATCATCCAACTCAGTATCCCGTACCTGCCTTCTCTCCATACCTCCTGATCCCTTTAGCCACAAGGGCCACATCTAACTCCCTCTTAAATATAGCCAATGAACTGGCCTCAACTACCTTCTGTGGCAGAGAATTCCACAGATTCACCACTCTCTGTGTGGAAAAAAAACGTTCTCATCTCGGTCCTAAAAGACTTCCCCCTTATCCTTAAACTGTGACCCCTTGTTCTGGACTTCCCCAACATCAGGAACAATCTTCCTGCATCTAGCCTGTCTAACCCCTTAAGAATTTTGTAAGTTTCTATAAGATCCCCCCTCAATCTTCTAAATTCCAGCGAGTACAAGCCAAGTCTATCCAATCTTTCTTCATATGAAAGTCCTGCCATCCCAGGAATCAAGGCAGGAATGGGGTACTGATTGAGAGTGATCAGCCATGATCGCATTGAATGGCGGTGCTGGCTCGAAGGGCTGAATGGCCTACTCCTGCACCTATTGTCTATTGTCTATTGTCAATCTGGTGAACCTTCTCTGTACTCCCTCTAAGGCTAGAATGTCTTTCCTCAGATTAGGAGACCAAAACTGTACGCAATACTCCAGGTGCGGTCTCACCAATGCCCTGTACAACTGCAGCAGAACCTCCCTGCTCCTATACTCAAATCCCCTCGCTATGAATGCCATGTACAAGAGGTGCCGTTTTGCAGTCCCAGCTGCAGTTGGCCACAGAGACCCGTTGCAGCCGTCACCGCCATTCTGGTCGTCCCCTATGAACCGTCATCCCTCTCCTTGCATGGCCCTCTTCAGCCCTTGTTCCCCCAGTAGAGCACCTCCCGCGGCCGACCTTGAGGGTAGAAGATAACCCCCCCCGCCCGTTCTTCTTGCCGGACCTCTTGTCCAGCGTCCACCACCGCCTCCTTCCATCCTCCTCTCCGCTGCTTCCCTTTCAGGGCGGGTTCCCGGTTACATGGCGGGCGGGCGAGCCCAGCCTGCTGATGGGATATGGCCATGTCACGCCGGGAGTCCATTCACCGTGCACCGCTTGCCGGGAATCACTCTCCGTAGATGCTGCCTAACCAGCTGAGTGTTTAGAAACATAGAAACATAGAAAGTAGGTGCTGCACCGCCATTCAATATGATCATGGCTGATCATCCAAAATCAGTACCCCGTTTCTGCTTCCTCCCCATATCCCTTGATTCCTTTAGTCCTAAGAGCAATATCTAACTCTCTCTTGAAAACATCCAGTTAATTGGCCTCCACTGCCTTCTGTGGCAGAGAATTCCACAGTTTCACAACTTCCACAGTTTTCCTCATCTCAGTCCTAAATGGCCTACCCCTTATTCTTAAACTGTGACTCCTGGTTCTGGACTCCCCCAACATGGGGAACACTTTTCCTGCTTCTAGCCTGTCCTATCCCTTAAGAATTTTATATGTTTCGATAAGATCCCCTCTCATCCTTCTAAATTCCAGTGAATATAAGCCCAGTAGATCCATTCTTTCATCATATGTCAGTCCCACCATCCCGGGAATTAACTTAGTGAACCTACACTGCACCCCCTCAATAGCAAGAATGTCCTTCCAGGATTCTCCTTTCCATTTCAGCAACTTCCAGCAATTGCAATTGTTTCATTTAATTGACCAAATGCTATTTTGAGAAGATCATGACTTTCAAGGTGATGGGGAAGTTGTTGAATTGGTTTTGAGAAAAGGACAGGTCCTCTCAAGGAAAATGGATGTGAAGACCAGGGTATCTCCATTGGAGATCGAGAATCATTGTCAGATTTCCTGAGCCGTTTTGTGCAAGTATTAATCTGCAGATAGAAGCAATTCACCAGATCAGTGACTAATTATAGGTAGACACAAAATGCTGGAGTAACTCAGCGGGTCAGGCAGCATCTCTGGAGAGAAGGAATGGGTGACGTTTCGGGTCGAGACCCTTCTTCAGTCTGAAGAAGGGTCTCAACCCGAAACGTCACCCATTCCTTCTCTCCAGGGATGCTGCCTGACCCGCTGAGTTACTCCAGCATTTTGTGTCTACCTTCGATTTAAACCAGCATCTGCAGATTTTGTTCCTGCGCAGTGACTAATTATAAGTGAGATTTAATCGTGCAAAGACAATTACTGGCAGAAGAACAGCTGCAGCCATTCCCCATTGTACGTTTTGGATATTCTAATTATCCTGAAAGTATGTGCTAAGGTAGTCCTGTGTGTTTCAAAAAGCACTGACTGGGTATGGTCTTTCACCCAGGATATTGGAATCAAAGACAAGAGGACAGATGTTTAAGGTGTGAGGGACAAGATTTAATATGAACCTGAGGGACAAACCTTTTCACTCAGAAGGTGGTGGGTGCATGGAACAAGCTGCCAAAGGAGTTAGTAGTTGAGGCAAATATTATAACAGCATTTAAAAGACAGGTACATGGAGAGGAAAAGGTTTAGAGAGACATATAGTGCTGGAGTAACTCATCAGCAGGTCTGGCAGCATCTACGAGGAACATGGGTAGGTGACATTTTGGATCGATAACCTTGTTTAAAGGGATATGGGCCAAACGTGGGCAAATGAGACTGGCTTAAATGGGGCATCTTGGTCAGCAGGGATGAGTTGGGCCGAAGGGCCTGTTTTCGCACTGTGTGATCTGTAACTCCATGCCATCTTATTTTTGTCTCTGTTCCAGCACATACTACGTTATTCCAGCACACACTACGTTACTCCAGCACATACTATGTTATTCCAGCACATTACCACATTCTCCAGAGATGCTGCCTGACTCCAAGTCAAGTCAAGTCAAGTTTATTTGTCACAATGACATAAATGTGCAGTGAAATGAAAGATTGCCCACAGTCCAATAATAAGAGCAATAAAAATAAGCAATGACACACACAATCAAACAAAAAGAAACATCCATCACAGTGAGTCTCCTCCAGTCGCCTCCTCACTGTGATGGAAGGCCAGAATGTCTTTTCTCATGCCCTGCCGTCTTCTCCCGCGGTCAGGCTGTTGAAGTTGCCATGTTCCAGGCCGCGCTGGACGGTGAAAGGTCCGCAGCGGGCCGACCCAAGCCCCGCGACTCGGGGCGGGCAAAGACGCTGCCGCTGCCGCTGCACGTCGGGGCGGTCGTGGCTCCCGACATTGAAGTCCCCGCCGGGCAGTGAAAATCCCGCGGCCTATTTGTTTCTTTCTTTGTAAACCACCATCTGCAGTTGTGTGTATCTACCATGGACTACGTACTATTATGGTCTGGTTATCTAGTATAGCTGGTAATTTATTGCACATTTATTGTTTATTATACTTTATTTTGCTGCGTTAATAAATTCAATGTACCTGACGCTCAGTCTGAAGAAGGGTCTCGATCCGTAATGTCACCTATCCCTTATCACCAGAGATGCTCCCTGACCCGCTGAGTTACTCCAGCATTTTGTGTCTATCAAGGCGTATGGCGCAGCAGTAGAGTTGCTGCCTTATGGTGCCAGAGACCCTGGTTCGATCATGACCTCGGGTGCTGTCTGTTCGGAGTTTGTGACCAGGGCCGTTTTTACAGCATTATGGGCCCCCGGGCAAAGCAGTGTACTGGGGCCCCCACCGTTACTCTCCCCCACCCCCCTTTCCCTACCAGCCCCCCCCCCCCCCCCCTGTCGTGCCGGCGAAAAGCACTTACCGAAAAGCACTTAGCGATGGACTTAGGGTGCTACATTGTTGCGAAAAGCACTTACAGATCGCTGTGAGAAGCACTTAGGGACCGAAAATGTTGCGAAAAAAGCACTTATTGAACCTACATTTTTAAAGTAGTATTTATTTATTGCAAGTCACTTAACATACACAGATCAGCATGGGGGCCCTATGCTCGTGGGGCCCCGGGCAAGTGCCCATCAGGCCCATGTGTTAAGACGGCCCTGCCTGTGACTGCGTGGGTTTTCTCCGGGTGCTCCGGTTTCCTCCCACACTACAAAGACGTGCAGGTTTGCTGCTTAATTGGCTTCTGTAAATTGTCCCTAGTGTGTAGGATAGCGCTAGTGTATCCTACACACTGTATCCCCACGCTATATCTCTAAAGTCTAAAGGGCTCTAAAGTCGGGATGATTACGCTGCACTGGGCAGACTGCCAGCTCTCTCCAGTCCCTTTACACTGAGCTCCCTCATCACAAGGGCTGTCCGCACTTCCCTGTCTCCAATGGTGACAAGCCTGACACTTAACCACAAGACCAGATCAATCTCCCTGACAGATACACGTGTTTCCTGTTCAGTCAAATTAGAACCAAGCTCCCTATTGATATTTCATCTTCGCTCGACATGTGAAATAGCAGACTGTGCAGAAATAAAAGGGTAGAGACATGCCCTCTGTAGCTGATGCCCAGTGTACACTGCGCTAACGTGGGCTCCATAAATGCCACTTCAAAAAACCCAGCTCTGTTAGAACATGTATGTATAAATCTTAGCATGAATCCCCAACCATGATCTAATGGCAGAGCAGACTCGATGGGCCGAATGGCCTAATTCTGATCCTAGAACTTATGAAAGCAAAATAAAACCTGCCGATTGCTGACTCCTGAAATAACAGGAAGTGCAGTCAATACTCTGCAGGTTAGGCAGCCTCCCTGGAGAGTTAAACAGCAACGTTTCAAGCTGGTGACCTTTCACCAGGATCAAAAGACAAATTTCCTCAGGGAAAATGCAGGTGAGGGAGACCTGGGATGAGCGAGTGGCTCCTGGATTCTACGTTAGAACTTCAAAATGCAATCCCAAAGGAAAAATATAAACAAGGGTAAGTGGTAGAAACAAAGAACTGCAGGTGATGGTTTATACCAAAGATAAGACACAAAGTGCTGGAGTAACTCAGTGGTCAGGTTGGGAGTGTCACCCATCCTTTTTCTCCACGAACGCTGCCTGACCCACAGAGTTACTCCAGCACTTGGGGTGTCACGGTGGAGCAACACCAGAGTTGTTGCCTGACGGCGCCAGAGACCCAGGTTCAATCCTGACTACGGGTGCTGTCTGTACGGAGTCTGCACGTTCTCCCTGTGACCGCGTGGGTTTTCTCCGGGTGCTCAGATTTCCTCCCACACTCCAAAGACGTACAGACTTGCAGGTTAATTGGCTTTGGTAAAGTTGTAAATTGTCCCCAGTGTGTAGGATAGCACTAGTGTACAGGATGATCGCTGGTCAGCACAAACTCAGTGGGCCGAAGGGCCTGTTTCTACGCTGTGTTTCTAAACTAAACTAAACACTGTGTGCCTATCGAAGGGTGGGTGGTATCCCTGATCTGTACTTTCTGCGTTGGAATCGGGCTGTTAAGAAGACGAGAGGAGATTGTCTGTTGATTGTCACTTTCTTGCAGAATGTCACAAGATCGCTAACAAACCCTGTTTAGTGTCAACTACAGTGACATGGTTAACAGTGTGATACGAATCCCAAGTCACATTGTGTCAGGAGCTGCGTGATGCAACCCAGTGATACTCAGGGTAGGTTTCAAGAGTCAAGAATCGAGAGTGTTTTATTGCCATATGTCCCAGACAGAACAAATAAATTCTTACTTGCTGCAGCACAACAGAATATGTAAACATAGTACTCTGTAAAAAATAGAATAAATGAAAAAGATGTTCAGTATATATGTGTGTATATCATATCATATATATATACATACAGCCGGAAACAGGCCTTTTCGGCCCTCCAAGTCCGTGCCGCCCAGTGATCCCCGTACATTAACACTATCCTACACCCACTAGGGACAATTTTTACATTTACCCAGCCAATTAACCTACAAACCTGTACGTCTTTGGAGTGTGGGAGGAAACCGAAGATCTCGGAGAAAACCCACGCAGGTCACGGGGAGAATGTACAAACTCCTTACAGTGCAGCGCCCGTAGTCAGGATCGAACCTGAGTCTCCGGCGCTGCATTCGCTGTAAAGCAGCAACTCTACCGCTGCGCTACCGTGCCGCCCTGAAATATATATATCTCGACCTGAAATGGAATCTGAAGAAGGGACTCACTCAAAACTTTACCTATTCCTTTTCTCCAGAGATTATATATATATATATATATATATATATATATATATATATATATATATATATATATATATATGTGTGTGTATGTATGTGTTTGTGCACATATGTGTGTGTGCGTGCACTTATGTGTACATATATGTATGTGTGTATGATATATATATTATTATATATATATATGTAGTGTAAGAAAATAACTGCAGATGCAGGTACAAATCGAAGGTATTTATTAACAAAATGCTGGAGTAACTCAGCAGGTCAGGCAGCATCTCGGGAGTGAAGGAATGGGTGACGTTTCGGGTCTGAAGAAGGGTCTCGACCTGAAACGTCACCCATTCCATTCCTTCTCTCCTGAGATGCTGCCTGATCTATATATGTATGTATGTATGTATGTATACACACACACACATATATACAGTATATAAATATACAAACATAAATAAATTACATACATGCGTACACACACATATACACAAAAAAACAATAAAAGACAAAACCAATGCTCAAAGTCTATGTAGTTTGCAGCTTATTTGGAGATTGTAGTGTTTAATAGCCTGATTGTTGTAGGGTAAAAGCTGCTCCTGAATGCAGTCCTTACAGTTTTCAGGCTCCTGTATCTTCTCTCTGATGGCAGGAGTGAATTGAGAGCGTGGCCAGGGTGGTGGAGATCTCTGATGACGCTGGCTGATGGTTGGTAGATTTTTTCATGTACTTCTGCTAATTTTTTTCCTTTGTTAAAAACCCATTGGAATTTCACTTGCGTTGCTATGACTTACATTCAAAGAGTAAAGCTCTCAGCTCTCAGAGCTGGGCACCAGCCATGTTTGACGTTTCAAGTTAGAAAACATCTACTTATGCCATCGGCAGTGGCAGGTTAATTTTCCCTTTCCGAACTTGGGCAGACACCAAATAGATTGTAGATCTTGCCCAAGATCGAGAAGGTGCAAATTACCTTTCTTATCAGGAATACCTCCCCCACCAGACTTGTCAACATTTAACAGCACAGGAGGAGGCCGTTTGGGCCATTTAAAGATCTATCCCAGTCACAGAGTCACACAGTATGGAAACAGGCCCTTCGGCCCACTGAGTCCATACTGGTCATCAACCATTCATTTACACTAATTCTATTTTATTCTCCCTCTATTTCTATTAACTCCTCCTCAGATTCTATAATTCACACACGCACAGAAACACTCATGCGCACACACACATGCACATACTCACACGCACCAATTTACAGCATAGAACCAAGACCAGTAAAGCAGTACTGCTTTAGCCCACAATGTCAGTGCCAAACATGATGCCAAATTAAACACATCCCCTGCACCTGATGACTGAGATGTAGCAAGGTACAGGGGACTCTGCTGATGGAGATGTACCAAAGCGAGAACAGCATCATTGCATGCAGAGATATGGCTGATTACTAATGAGAGAGACACACACACACACGCACGCGCACGCGCACACGCTCACGCACACGCACACACACGCACACGCACACGCACACGCACACACACACATACACACACACACACACACACACACACACACACACACACCTTTTAAAATGCCTTCGGTTTCCTCAACATGTGCGGCCCTGGTAACTTTTTTAGGGCATTAAGGACATTCAGATATGATTCTACTTTACAATTATTTTGCCCACAGTAAAAATTCACTAAACTCCAATGTTTAGTTTAGTCTACTTTAGTTTAGTTTAGTTTAGCTTAGAGAAATAGCGTGGAAACAGGCCCTTCAGCCCACTGAGTCTGCACTGACCAGCGATCACCCATATACTAGTTGTATCCTACACATTAGGGACAATTTACAGAAGCATGTTAATCTACAACTCCGCACATCTTGGAGTGTGGGAGGAAACAGGAGCACCTGGAGAAAACCCACGTGGTCTTAGGGAGAACGTGCAAAGTCCACACCCACAGCACCTGTGGTCAGTATCAAACCCGGGTCCCTGGCGTTGGAAGGCAGCAACTCTACCCCTGCACTACCGTGCTGCCCTAATGTCTGCCATAGATCATAGTGTCATTGAGTCACAACATACACGTGTGTGTGTGTACTGCTTCGCTTCCTGAAGTCGGTCACGATCTCCTTTGTCATGTTGATGTGGAGGGAAAGATTCTTGTCTTGGCGCCAGGTTACAGGGCAGGGAATGGAGGAGATGTAAACCATGTACAGGAAGATAGGATCAGTTTAAATTGGCATCAGTGCAGACAAATGGGCCGAAGGGCTTGTTGCTGTTCTGTACTGTACTGTGCCCATGCACCAACTCTGCACTGTGCAACCTCTCTGCATTGTATATTTCCAGGAAAAAACATAAGAAGCAGAAAGTGCCCAGTGGCGCAGTGATAGAGTTGCTGCCTCACAGCGCAAGAGACCCGGGTTCAATCCTGACCTCGGGTGCTGCCTGTCTGTGGAGTTTGCACGTTCTCCCCGTGGCCGCGTGGGTTTCTTCCGGGTGCTCCGGCTTCCTCCCACATCCCAAAGACGCACGGGATTGTAGGTTAATTGGCCCTCTGTAAATTGTCTCTGGTGTGTAAGGTATGGATGCAAAAGTGGGATAACGTAGAACTAGTGTGAATGGGTGATCAATGGTCGGCGCGGACTCGGTGGGCCGAAGAGCCTGTTTCCACGCGGTATACTATCTCTAATCTAAATAAAATTAATTGCAATGTTACAAAGGGACTATAGCAAACCCTCTGACAGATGATTGCTTTTTTTCTCCTCCACTTAACAATAAAGTTAGGGTTTAATAAATCCATACAGAAACCAAGGTGCATAACATGGGAACATCAGCATGGTGCTTTTGAGAGCTCCGTGAAGTATATTCCACCATGAAAACGATATTCTCTGCTGTCATGAGGTGAGCAGAATAGCTAATCTGTCCCATTCGTTCAGTGACAATCCTAATCTTTCAGCCGCACAGTCTTTGTCTGCTTCCATTATCGCTGCTCATTTTATACACTACAGCAGACACTGTAATTTGGATGACAAGTGTCGAGTTAAACAGCTGCTCACAATAGCCTGCAGATGCCTTATCCCTGAGGCCATTGGAAATGTCTGCTGCCTGATGCCTCTGTGATTTTGGGACGCAAGTAGAGAGAAAAAAATCTAATAGTAAACCCTCACTGTAATGGACCACATGGGGGGGGGGGGGGGGTTTGGGGGGGGGGGGTTTGGGGGGGGGGGTTGTGGGGGGGGATGGTGTCCTTTTTTGCGGATTATCATATCATATCATATATATGCAGTGCCGATTGTCTGCTATAACCGAATAAGGGGGTTAATATGTGCAATACAGTACTATTGGAAAAACAGGCAGTAAACTTACACTACACAATAAGGACACAAAATACACACCTTGGAACAGCACAAGATCTTACAGCGCCAGAGACCCAAGTTCGATCCTGACCTCGGGTGCTGTCTGTGTAGAGTTTGTACGTTCTCCCTGTGACTGCGTGGGTTTTCTCCGGGTGCTCCAGTTTTCTTCCCATGCTCCAACGACATGCAGATTTGTAGGATAATTGGCTTCTGTCCAGAAAGTTGCCCCTAGTGTGTAGGTTAGGAAACTGGGATAACATTGAACTGGTGGACGAGTGGTCGTTGGTCGGCGCGGACTCGGTGTTTCCGCGTTGAATCTCTAAACTAAACTGTTAAAATGGTTCACAAAACACTATTCAAATGTGTAATTCTCCAAAGTATTCAAAACACCTTTATTAGAACAATAGTAAAGACAGAATATTAAATAACGTAACATCAGTTCCTGTGTCTGTAAAACCAAACTAAACTAGGATTCGCTCCGTCCACCTCGTGCTCATTCTGTGAAACAACAAACTCGGTCTACAACAGATGCGATCCCCTATAACCGAAATCCGTTCCAACCTGACCCGCCGAGTTCCTCCAGCACTTTGTGTTTTGCTCAAGATTCCAGCATCTGCAGTTCCTTGCGTCCCCCATTCTCCTTTTGCGTATCGGACTGAGGAGATTCGGTATGTCTCTTGAACTTCTACAGGTGTAGGGGATGGAGCATATTGACTGGTTGCATCACGGCCTGGTTCAGCAACTCGAACGCCAAGGAACAAAGGGAATTACAGACAGTGCTGGACACTGCCCTGTCCAATCATGGGTTATTGACCTCCCCACCATCGAAGGGATCTATCAGAGGCGTTGGATGTGAATTCCTGTTGAATGTTTTCAACATGGTTTGACTATATTCTATGCCGCTCCAACAAGCAAAATATCCCACATCACCATTCCTCCCAGGATAAAGCACAAGTAGTCTTGTAACATCTTCACAATTAAATATCTCCTCGAGGGAAATCAAATCGCTGTTTATTAATAATAATAAATCCATAATTCATTTGTCTCAATTATGCATGTTTCATTATTGGAGACTTGTTTTCTTTGAAGGGAAGTGGCTGGGTTATGAAGCCGGTGTTAATAACTCTGTACTACATTCTTACAAAACAAAACACAGTCAAGTGTCCAGAGACACAAGGAACTGTGGATGCTGGAAACTTGAGGAAAACACAGAGTGCTGGAGGAACTCAGTGGGTCAGGCAGCATCTGTGGAGGGTATGGACAAATGACGTTTCAGGTCAGGATCCTACTTCAGACTGATGGAGAAGGGAGGGAAAAGCTGGAAAAGGGAGGTGGGGGCAGGACAAAGCCAGGCAAGTGATAGGTGGATATATGTGAGGGGGGGGGCATGGTTGATTGGTAAATGGGTGGAGTTAGTGACAAAGTAGTCAAGAGAGAAGAGTCAAGTGTGTTTAATTGTCTTTAGACTTTAGACATACAGCACGGAAACAGGCCCTTCAGCCCACTGAGTCTGTGCTGACCAGCGACCCCCATATACTAACACAATCCTATACACTAGGGACAATTTTTATGATGTTACTGAAGTTAATTAACCTACAAAACTTACAAAGTTAAAAAAAACTCTGGTTTCCTCCCACATTCCAAAGTTTGTGGGTTAATTGGCCCTCTGTAAACTGGATGAGAAATTGGAATAACATATACTATGTTATTCGATGGCCGGCATGGACTCGGTGGGCCGAAGAGCCTGTTTCCACGCTGTATCTCTAAACTAAACCGTGCCCTGCCAGATTAAACTGGAAGACTCACTGGCCTGGGTTGTGGTCACCCATCCAGTGTGGTCTGTCCACCCTGCCTTGCACTGTACTATTGATACACCCCAATGTGTGCCCCCTCCCTTCACCCCACCACTCACCATTCCCTTCCACCTGTCTCTCCCTGTTAATACTCTGTGCAAAGGCACCTTTCCCTACAAGTGAAAAGCGAACATTAGTGGTGATCAATAACAGGAGAATTATCTTGTCATCCCATAGAGTTGCTTAATGGGTTCATGGTTCGATGACAACCAACGCTGACAAGATATCTCCCACCAATTAGCTGCGCCTTATGAAACATTGCCTATCCTCGTTTGTCATTAGTGCTAATTGATGGCTTTAATTCTTCATACAAATCCGCGAACAATAGTCTAACTGAAATTATCTTAATCTCCCACCTTTTTTCAACATCTTGTTCTTTTTAATGCAATCAACCATGACATAATGAATGCATTAGACAGAGTTATTTAACATAATAATGGGTCCTTACTTCTCAGAGAAAAGACACAAAGTGCTGGAGTAAATGTGGGTCAGGCAGTATCTCTGGAGAACAGGGATAGGCAACATTTCGGGTCACGACTCATTAGACTGATTTGGGGGAGGAGGGGGGGGAGGAGGGGGGGGGGGGGGGGGGAGAGAGAAAGCCAGAGAGAGGAGGGGGAGGGAGAAACTCTGGCAAGTGATGGGTGGATACAATTGAGGGGGGATGGGGGGGGCTGATCGGCGTCTGGTTGAACAAAGGCCAGAGATGAAGAGATGAAGAGATGTTGATGCTGGTTTATATCAAAGAAAGACACAGAGTACTGGAGTAACTCAGCAGGTCAGGCAGCATCTCTGGAGAAGAAGGATGGGTGATATTTCGGGTCGGGAGACTGAAGAAGGGTCCCAACCCGAAACATCACCCATCCTTTTACTCCAGAGGTGCTGCCTGACCCATTGAGCTACTCCAGCACTTTGTGTCCATCTTAAGTCCTTTATACAGTATTTCTCTCATTGGTTCCAAACACAACTTCTACAGTCTTGAACATCTGTTGCCAATAGTTTCAATTAACTTTGTCTGATATTTGTCCCTAAATCATTTATTCCCAAGTCCCTCCTGTTCCTGCTTTTCTTGCAGGGTAAATATTTATCCTAAGCTGGCAGTTGTTGGTTTAAGGTGCCCCAGAACCAGAGGCTGTTTGTTCAGGGATGCAGTGGGGTGTGTGTTGGCAGGAGGTGATTTTGCAATTATAGTTTCCCATATGGTGACTGTAGCCTTCTCTGGGCTCTCAGGAATAGTGAAGGATGTGAGCTTCACATAAACAGCTTCAGCCAGGGTGTGGTGAAACAGCACTGGCCTTGATCACTGAGCTACACACTTGGCGTATTACGTTGTTTCTATGCTGTACTAGTTTACACACTTACCGGTGTGTAAGACTAGCACAGCATAAAAACGGGCCCTTTGGCCCCACTGCACCCGTGCTAGCCTTATCCCCACCTACACTGATTCCATTTGGGACGCACGGTGGCGCAGCGGTAGAGTTGCCGTCTCACGGCGCCAGAGACCCGGGTTTGATCCTGACCACTGATGCTGCCTGTAAGGTGTTTGAACGTTCTCCCCATGACCCGCCTGGGTTTTCTACGAGATCTCTGGTTTCCTCCCACACTCCAAAGACGTACAGGTTTGTAGGCTAATTGGCTTGGCATGATTGTAAATTGTCCCTAGTGTGTGTGTTAGTGTGCGGGGATCGCTGGTCAGTGGAATCGGTCGGCTGATGGGCGTGTTTCTGCGCTGTATCTCTAAACTAAGCTAAATTAAACTAAATGAAAATGTTGCCCACATTAGGACCCTACCATTCAGTGCCTTGCCTATTGGAGCACCTATCTAAATTCTTCTTAAACATTGTATCTGGAACCCAATCCAGATGTGGGCAGCACAGTGGCACAACTGGTAGAGGTGCTGCCTCACAGCCCCAGAGACCCGGCTTTGATTCCCGACCTCGGTGCTCCCTGTGTTGGAGTTTGTGCGTTCTCCCTGTGAGGGCGTGGGTTTCCTCCGGGTGCTCCAGTTTCCATCCACATCCCAACGTCGTGCTGGTGGGGAGGGGGGTTGTAGGTTAATTGGCCCTCTATAAATTGTCCCGTGCGTGTAGGGAGTGGATGCAAAAGTGGGATAACATTGAAACTAGATTGAACAGGTGAACAATGGTCGGCGTGGACAATGGTCGGCGTGGACTCGGTGGGCCGAAGGGCCTGTTTCCACACTGTATCTCTGAATAGATGCTGCCTGACTTGCTGAGTCCCGCCAGCTATTTGTGATTTGCTCAAATGTGTTAAAACACAATTTGGCAAAGACTTGCTTTGATGCACCAAACTACCTTTTTGCAGCTCCAATCAGGAAAAGGATGTGGGAATTTTTGGAATGGCTTTTGCAAGCAGGATTAGGCATTATAAATAGCTCTCTGTGTGGGATTTGAGAAAGGACCTGGGCCAGTTTTCTGCAGCTCTGCGATTCTTTTGCCTTTGAAGAAAGTAAAGGTGAAGCTGGAAATGTAAAGAGCTGCCACAAAATATTCACAGGAAGGTCAGTCGCTCGGCCAATGGGCAGGCCGTTAAATCACTGTCTTTAGTTTAGTTTAGAGAGACAGCGCGGAAACAGGCCTTTCAGCCCACTGAGTCTGTGCTGACCAGCGATCCCCGTACACTTAATACTATGCTATGCACACATTACGGACAATTTTACATTTATACCAACCCATCTAACCTACAAACCTGCACGTCATTGGAGTATGGGAGGAAACCAGAGCACCCATGAGGAAACCCACACAGGTCACAGGGAGAACGTGCAAACTCGGTACAGACAGCACCCGTGGTCAGGATCAACCCCAGGTCACTGGCGCTGTAAGGTAGCAACTCTATCACTACTCCACCGTGCTGCCTATCTGTTAAATGATTATCTGTGGGACATGCCCCTGAGTTTATCGAATATTTTACACCTTGCGTGGGCTTGCCTGACATTTGGCTGACTTAGTCAACACAAAGTGTTCTGATCTTCCAGCTTATTGCCCCACACACACACACGGTGTCTGATCTTCCAGCTTATTGCCCCACACACACACACGGTGTCTGATCTTCCAGCTTATTGCCCCCCCCACACACACACACACACACACACACACACACACACACACACACACACACACACACACACACACACACACACACACACACACACACACACACACACACACACACACGGTGAGGTACAGGTATAATGAAAGCATCACACAGCAGCATTAGGCACAAAGGCTCAGACAACACACACACACACACACACACACACACACACACACACACACACACACACACACACACACACACACACACACGCGCGCGCGTGCACACACACGGTGAGGTACAGGTATAATGAAAACATCACACAGCAGCATCACAGGCACATAGACTCAGGCAACACACACACACAAAAACAAAATCATGAGAGGAATAGATCAGGTAGACGCACAGATTCTCTTGCCCAGAGTAGGAGAATCGAGAACCAGAGGACATACCGTAGGTTTAAGGTGAAGGGGGAATGATTAAATAGGAATCTGACGACTAACTTTTTTACACAAAGGGTGGTGAGTGTACGGAACGAGCTGCCGGAGGAGATAGTTGAGGCAGAGACTATTGCAAAGTTTAAAACAAACAATTAGACAGGTCCATGGATAGGACAGATTTAGAATATGGGCCAAACGCAGGCAGGTAGGACTCGTATAGAGGTTACATGTTGGTTGGTGTGGGCAAGTTGGGCCGAAGGGCCTGTTTCTATGCTGTATGACTCTTTGACTAAATGATACACAAATTACACGTAAAATTGTTCAACTGCTTCGGTCTAGTTTAGTTTTACTTCATTCTCACTTGAAACGAGGTACAGTGAAAAGCTCAGTCAACAGAAATACTATACATAATTACAATCACGCCGTTCTCAGTGTACAATTACTGGATGTAGGGAATGACGTTTAGGAACATCTGAATCTCCCAAAGGGAAACCAGTCATCACTAATATTGAACATTCCTAAAGAAGAAGTTTGTTTTTGAAAGAGATCCAGCACACCAAGTCCATGCTGACCATCGATCACCTGTCCACACTAGTTCTATGTCATCCCATTTTCTGAGGCACTCCCTACACTATCAGGGCAATTTACAGAAGCCAATTAACCAACAAACACGTAGGTCTTTGGGATGTAGGATGAAACTGGAGCACCCGGAGAAAACCCACGTGGTCACAGAGAGACCGTGCAAACTCCTCACAGACAGCCACTCGGGGTCAGGATCGAACATTGGAGCTATGGGGCAGCAGCTCGACCGGCTGTTGGGCCCATTGTAGTCCTCTGGAGATGCTGGGGTAAGAGAAGGGTCAAAGGAGATTCAAGTGTGCTGTCTCCTCCCACATCCCAAAGAAGTGCGGATTTGTAGGTTGTTTGGCTTCTGTAAAAACAGTCCCTAGTGTGTGCAATAGAAACAGCTGGCGGGTAATCGCTGGTCGGCATGGGCTCTGTTTCCACGCTGCATCTGTAAAAGAAAGGCCACGGCTCCAAGTTGCTATCCTTCAGATCAGCCGCAATTCCAGATGTTGAATGCCTGAAGTATGAAGTCCAGAGTTTGAAGAAGGGTCCAGACCCGAAATGTCACCTATTCCTGTCTCTCCAGAGGTGCTGCCTGACCCGCTGAGTTACTCCAGCATTTTGTGCCTCTCTTTGGTGTAGACCAGCATCTGCACACACATTCCAGAGGTTGGCAGATGTGCTGGAGTTAGGCCGCCAGGCGGCTGGGAAGGCTGGCGCTGGGCAGCCACGGGCTCTGCCTGCGGGGGTCAGAGGTCGCCGTTGACATCAGAGGTGTTCCACTCCCGGGAAAACGAGCGACTTTTCCCGACTTTCCCTCCGCTCCCCACACTTGATCTCCCAAGAAGGAGGTGGGAATTTATCATCCGTCGCCATAGCAACCGGCTATCCGATGCGTGCTGCCGGGACAAGCAGGTGTGATCAAGTACAGCTTTGTTCGAGGCGTGAAGCTGCTGACCCTTAATCGTCTTGTAAAGAATCTCGTTGAAAAGATCCTTTCTGCCTTTCCATTCACTCCTTCGCGCCAGGGCTTAGCGGTGGAGCTGTTAATATTCTGGCCACCCACCAACCTTCCTCAAAGGAGAAAACCCTAATCTTCCCATCTCCCAGGGTGGAGGGTGTACGTAACGAGCTGCCGGAGGAGGTGGTTGAGGCAGGGACTATCGCAACGTTTAAGAAGCAATTAGACAGTTACATGGATACTGTAACGGGTTTAGAGGGATATGGGCCAAACGCAGGCAGGTGGGACTAGTGTAGATTGGGCATGTTGGTCAGTGTGGGCAAGTTGGGCCGAGAGGCCTGTTTTCACACTGCATGACTCTATGACTCGAAGTCCGTGACCACAATTAATCTTCTTTGTAAATGTCTAACTATGGACAGTGGCGCAGCAGTAGTGTTGCTGCCTCACATCGCCTGAGACCTGGGTTCTATTCCTGACCTGGGGTTCTGTCTGGGCGTGGAGTTTGCATGTTCTCCCTGTGACCGCGTGGGTTTAGTTTAGTTTAGTTTAGTTTAGAGATACAGTGCAGAAATATGCCCTTCGACCCACTGAGTCCGTGCTGACCAGCGATCACCCCGTACACGAGCACTACCCTACACACTAGGGACAATTTACAATTTTTACTGAGCCAATTAACCTACAAACCTGCATGTCTTTGGAGTGTGGGAGGAAACTGGAGCACCAGGTAAAAACCCATGCGGGCCACGGGGGAGGACGTACAAACTCCGTACGACAGCACCCGTAGTCAGGATCGAACCTGGGTCTCTGGCGCTGAGAATGGTACACAGTATCTTGTCCAGGGATTTGGATTTTTATGGAAAGGGTTGGATTCAGTCCATATTTAACCATCGTCCTGTGTGTCGTACACTCAGTGCCGTGCCAAGAGAAATATGGCCTGTTATTTTTGGACATATTTTGTTTAAATGTAGTGAGCCGAATGGGAAATTTAAGACGTTATTTTCTCAATTTAATCCTCTGAACTATGCCGTGAATGTTAATAAAATAGAGTCCTTTGATCATGGAATGTGTTCCGTCGACATTGGGCTTTGAATGTGTTCTGTAGTTTAGTCTGGTTTAGTTTATTATAGTCATGTGTACCGAGGTAGAGTGAAAAGCTTTTTCGTTGCGTGCTATCTAGTCTGCGGAAAGACTATACATGACTACAATCAAGCTGTCCTCCGTGTACAGATACAGGATAAAAGGACAATGTTTAGTGCGAGATAAAGTCCAGCAAAATCCGACTTAAGATATTTTGAAGTCTCCAATGAGGTAGATGGGAGGTCAGGACCGCTCTCTAGTTGGTGACAGGATGGTTCGGTTTCCTGATAACAGCTGGGAAGAAACTGTCCCTGAATCTGGAGGTAGCATTTAGTAGCTGGTGAATCTTTGGGTTAGAAATGATTCCCAGTTTAGTCCTTTACATTTAACAAAAAGGAACTGCAGACGCTGGTTTACACCAAAGATAGACCCAAAATGCTGGAGTAAGTCAATGGGTCAGGCAGCATCTCTGTAGAAAATAGATCGGTGATGTTTCGAGACTGGATCCCAACCTGATATGCCACCTATCCATTGTCTCCAGAGATGCTGCCTGACCCAGCATCTGAGTTACTCCAGCATTTTGTGTCCATCTTAAGTCCTTTATATTTCTCTAATTGGTCTGAATGTTGGGTTTGGAGTTCATAAAGCTTCCTCTCCCCCTCTTTTACACAGAGGGTGGTGGGTGCCTGGAACTCGTTGCCAGGGGTGGTGATGGAGGGCAGATACGATTGTGGTGCTTACGAGGCTTTTAGGTAGGCACATGGAGATGCAGGGAATGGAAGGATATGGACCATGTGCAGGCAGAGGAGATTGGAAGATCTTGCCATCACGTTTAGCACAGACGTTGTGGACCAAAGGGCCTGTTCCTGTGCTGTACTGGCCTATATTTTGTTAGTTCTAATTCTAGACAGTTGACCTTC